>NW_024067804.1:0-300000 GCF_009389715.1 Phoenix dactylifera
TCTATGGTCAAAGGTTTCATTTAACAGCTTTGGACGCAAAAAGGAGCATGGAGTTATAATAGTTTATTATAATTTGCTCAATTTCATGGTTTGAGCAGGGTCATACCCCAATGCATGTTGGTTATTTAATACGCTGTGTATATCAAAGGATATACAAGATGGAATATATTCTATGACAAGGTTAGCATATTGACATTACTTCCTAATATATGTACATGCCTTAAGTCCAAGTTTAATATGGTTCAGTTTACGAGTCTTATGACGACCCTATATTTTGTAGGCTAATAAAGAAAATAGTTATGTGGAACACAACACAAATATGGGCTTAAGATCAAAATCCCAAAGGATTCAAATTTTAGTTGAATGTTAAAAATGTATGTGTTTATGTGGACTTAATGTCGAGTCAACTTTAAAAGTTTAGAAGATCTACATGTTGCATTATTTTTGAATAAAAATGTATAGTTGTGGACCACAGGCTAAAATATTGTCTGCATTTAGGGTCATACAGATTCAGACGTTTTATGAATCCTATAGATGTATATGCGTAATACATTAACAATAAACTCAAATTTCAACATACTTGGGGTGAAGGTCGGAAGAGCTTGAAATATTTTTTGAATCCTTAATGTGGCCCATAAGCCCGAAGGCCTTATTGGCATAAGATTCAAAATGTCTTGGGAGATCTATATTTTGTATGAATCCCCAAGGGAGTTGTATATAGTTAGACGATAAGCATAAGTGTTGTATGAGGCTATGAGCTGTAGGTTAAACACCAACAATTTCTGAATGTCATATGAATCCACATGGAAGATGTCTATATGTAGACTAAATGCTCAAATGGTCAAACTTCTTAAATGACTTGGTGGCGTTTGGTGACCTAAATAGGATCACCAAGGTGATCTTAGATTACTTGTGATTCTTATCCGGAGTAATATGATCCCCAATGATTTAAGATCACCTGGTATGTACAAGTAACCTGTTTTTATGAGTGTTTACTGGCCATTTAATACCAAAATTATCTCTGATATATTCTATAAAGATAAATTTATTAATCATATAAATATATTATAATAAAATATTAATATACTAATTATTAATATATTCCATAAAATATATTTATTAGTCCCATAAATTATTACCCTATAAATATATATTAATTGTTATTATACAATTAATATTTTTATTTATACTTATAATATGTCATTTTTAATACTAATATTTATTTTGATTAGAAAAATAAGAAAAATATAAGTACAATAACATATGTCTACTATATTTAAAATTTTCATTGAATAATAGTATGACAATAATATGATTAATAATATATTACAATATAATATATACCATAAATATAATACGCAATATAATATAATATATAAAATTGATGTTAATATATTAATTGGTATATTGAATATACCAATTTTTCTGCTGAACTGAAGGGCCATTTTGTTCGCTCAAAAGTTCAGCCCAAGATAACTGGAATAGGATGATCTTGGAAACCCGACCAAAAGGAGGGTAGTCCCATCACTGGGTTGGGACGGCCGAGTTTGAGGAGTGGGGTTGATTTTAGAATCATTGCCATGTAGAATCACCATTGTGCAATCAAACTTGATAATCTCATCACCTCCATCCATATCACCCTTGCTCTTAGGATGATCACCCCATACCAAACGCCCCCTGAATGTTGTATAGGTTACTTAAGATGCGTATATCCTTTAGGGTTAGGACTCATTTAAATCATGTCATTCATGTGCATCCATAAGCTCATGACCAGAACCTATTTTGTTTGGATTATGATCAAGATATTATGTACTACTCAATACTATGGACCAAAAAAGGCTCGAACATTGAGCCTTCTTGACTCCAAGGTCAAGAATGGGTAAACTAGGCTATGAGCAAGAGTTTCTCCACAAACAAACAGGGACATTGGCAAAGGTAACTGTGGAATATATTGTGTGCTTAATCATGGTTTTTAATATTGGTACAAAAAACCAATGCCAATGGATGAGTACAATACTGGTACAATGCTAGTTATTATCGATGGTATGTACAGAAGTTGATTAGCTTCAAAAAAGAAAATAAAAGATGTTGGTACTCACCGGTGCAGTCGGTATGCATTGTTTACACATTAGTGTAGATTAGAATGGCTGGTATATTACCGATGCACTGAGTTTTGTTGGCCTAGCACCCATACTGATGCTAGTTTTATGTCAGAACGGTACAATATTGGTTGCACCATCCCATTTCAATTGTTTATGAAACGAGGAGCTTAATAGCATGATTCTTAGTGACTTAACGAGCAGGGCCAAACCGCCTAATTCGGACAGTGCCGAGCCGACCCAGCGCGAAACCGGATCAGTTCGCCTAATAATTTCGGTTCAGCCCCGTATCGGCCGGAACCAGTCGGTTTGGTATAGACTCGGTGCGATCGCACCGAGTTAACCTAGTTTCGAACCGGGTTGACACTGTCGACTCCACCTGATGCTTGTAAAACATCAAGTGTCTGTTGGGAAGCCCGAACCCAACAGCATTTTGAAAGCAGCGGCTCTTCTCCGCCACTTTTTCTTCCCAAATACTTCAAAAAACAACACCGATTCAAGCTATCAGAAGGAAGATCCAAGGCTACATATGGTGTGATTCCTCTTTTCTATCTCATTCTCTTTTTTGAGGGAGACTTGAAAAAATGGCTCAAAAATTGTAAAATAGGAGGACATCATGCCAAAATTTTCGATTTGGGCTTGATTTTATGTCGTAGATCTATAGACGATCTACATGCTGTCATAAATAATTTTAATTTTCGAATTATATATAATTTTTAAAAATTTAAAATATTTTTTTAGATTAAAATATATTTTTTAAAAATAAATAAAATTTTTAAAAAAATTGTAAAATCAGAAACGTATTTAAGGGGCATGCAAGCTACTCTTCATAAAAATTTGTGTCCATTATTCAAGTTTTAATGCGATCATGCGCACAATGGTTTAAGCCTAAATTTGGAAAAAAACTTGAAAATTAAGTAGCATTTGATGTATACCTGAGGGCCTAGAAAAATATATGTAGCATCCATTGTTGGGTTCTACATGGATCTTAGCTGAAATTAATTTTTTTAAAAATTAATATTTAAAAATTATTTTTTAAATTTAAAAAATAATTAAAAATATATAAATAATACAAAAATTATAAAAAATAGTAGTATGATTACATAATTCAGAAGAAATTTTTGAGGTAGAAATCATATTTTTCTGAATTTATGATATTTAAACATATTTTTAAATTTAAAAATTATTAAAATATATAAATAAATAAATAAATAAGGTTATGTATTAGATAAATCATATGCATCTTTTGAGGTATGGATATGGTGTATCTGAGGCATCTTTCGATGGCTACTATCCTACGCAGCTCAGAGTATCTTACGGATCGAATTTTGCTGCTGGCATATTCAGATGGGCTCCTCCACAACCGTATTATCAGCCAGAGGATACATCTCAGAGCCAGAACTTATGCGAGAGATCCAAAAATGCTTATAATCCGACGCGTGTTTCTTATGGGATGAACATACAAACTACAACGCTGCTTAGTTAGAGGTGTGGGCTGATGTGCCTTCTGACTATGCTCATGATCCGGATATTTACAAGAGGCATCACCACTCGATCCGATTTTAGATATCGGTATGTATGTTGGATTTAAATATATATAATTAATTCTATTATTTTTTAATTTTTATGTCACTACTTGATTTGAGGATATTTTATATTCATTGTAGAATGCAACATCTCACTAATCATTTTATGATTTGTATCATTTTAAAGCAATAAGATGCATGATCTAGGTTAAACCGGGGATCATAGAAATATCAAAAAAAATCAAAAGAACATCAAGAAAACATCAAAAAAATTATTAAATTAAACTTAAATCATTGAAAAAGTTCAAAAAGAGTGATTAGCAATTAAGTATTCTTGAAAACTCCAAAAAAAATGGGCGTGCTGGTCCATGAAACGGCACGCCCTACTCGTACCAGTTCGGTATGGTAATGAACCGTACCAGACGCCGACCGGCATGGGTCCCAGTACCAGTTCGGCGGACCTTGCAAGTTAGTTGTGTTTTCCGAAGCTATTTTTTCTCCTCTTCACCTAGATGACTCAAGTTTGTGTAGAGAGCCTTTGGGCTTTTACAATGGTTTTGGAGCTCCAACAGCAATTTGCAATAGCATAGCCTTAAGTGTAAAATCTATCAGTTCTTAATCAAGTTCTATAAACTCTAACAGTTCATGCAGGATTTAAAGAATAAAGCATAGCCTTCATCAAAGAATAAAGCAAGCAGGTTTCCTAAAGAGATTGAAGCAAAGATTTAAGTATCAGCATGTCGCAGTCCATATTGGCCTATCAAGTTATGGTGGCGAGCAAGGTTATGCCATGGTATGTATTAATACATATTGCATGCCATAATTCTCCATATTGGCAAAGCAGAGGTAGACAAAAGGGTGCAGCATGTGCCATGATGGTATGTGATCAATACACCCCTGTATCGGTAATCAAACCATGCCTGCAGGGTATCGATATTGGTATGCTTCCATGTCAGTACTGTACTGTCACATGATATTTCACTTCTGTTTTGCTGTGCTGATGCCAAGAGACAACCTGTGTGGATACAATACCATTGTATTAATAAGATACCGATACTGTTCTAATTATGACCTAACCTACAAGTTTAGAATCTAGAGGATCCTATAGGAGTATGGAAACTCTCTTACTGCAACCTAGCATGACTGGAACTGAACGACAATGATTGTAGGTTTGCAGAAGTATGAGCATTCTAATGGTATCTGTCATCTCCAAGTTGAAATAAAGAGCTTTCTTCTTTTCTGGGAAGTTCTAAGAGATAGTTGATACTACCTATATTGGAGTATAGAATCTGATGGTTCTTGATAGTCATTAGAACTCTAATGTGTACGTGGCAAGGCCTGGATTCAGATGTAGAGATTGCAAGATTTTGAATGAGGAGAATATAGCGAAGGTTTGGAAGAGATTGAAAGTGGAGCAGAGAAAGACTAAGTCAGAAGTAAGCAACAAATGACTGGCACAAAATGAAAGATGCTTTTATAACCTCTTGAGTTAGCTACTCCTAGCAGAAATTGGAAACATGGAGTATCCATATATTTAGATTTCAAAGGCTGGGGTCTTCCAGCTCATCATGTGATAGCGGATAGACCCTTGATGAGATAAAGGGTTGTCTGGAAACCCTCATAGCTTTTGTTTGGTGGCGAGGTTGCCTCTCCCCTCATTTATCTTCATGGTGAATAGATTCTCATCTAAAGGGAAGCCATGGCCCTAAGAAGGGCCAGGCTTGACTGCAAAATGCTAGTATGCATTTGGCATGCAGTGATTCATGGCTGCTGTGCCTCATAGTGAGCCACTTCATCCTATCATCGTATCAATAAATGGAGATGGCATAGAAGCACCTTAATTTCCCTTGTTCAGAAACCAGAAAATAAAAAATCCTTGGTATGCAAGCTAACAAATTTGAGGCAAGCTGGCTTTTAGCAAAGCTCTTTATGTTTTTTAAATAAATGGAACTTAAGAAGAGGACTGGTATTCAACAACAGATAAAGCTATAAATGAGGCTTATTGGCTTTTAATAGTGGCATTTGGAAGTCATACTACAAAAAAAGAAGATATGTTGCATTTCTGTTGATTTCCATTAAGTTACTATTCATGTTAAGATTTTAGTGGTGAAATCTTATCTTCTGTTTGGTTTTGCAGGCAGGTCATCATGTACAAGAGGATTCTGGTGAAGAACTTGGAAGGATCATAGCAGAGATTATCAGCAAAAGCAAATAAGTTGCCATGATTTTGATCCTCTCTCTCTCTCTCTCTCTCGCTCTCGCTCTCTCTCATGTGGAACTTTAAAATCTTGACAGACCAAAAGTTAAGCACTGAGCAGCTTCAGCAATGTAAAGGTGATGCATAGTTAGTGGGGTTTAGCGAACTAATAAACCTTGATGATGGTAATATGCTAAATATGAGGTCCTTCTCTTTTATTTATAAAATATACACTATAACTTTAAAGATAAACATAACTTACCTCTTAACCCTTGTTTCTAGATCGTTTTTCTTTTTGCTGAAACTGCATTTTATTTCCTTGAAAAATATATTCTTCTACATGTCAATGCTAAGTTTAACTATATAGTTACAGCTTTCCTGGTTGATTATTTGAATAGCTGTTGTCTGGGATTTTGATAATTAGTAGCAAGGCTTTGAATTATACCATGTAGATTTTTGAATTCAGGGGAGTGATTGTTAATGAGCCACGTAAGCTAGCAGATCAATCAAAATGCAGATTGGACAAGAAACTATGCAGATCCCAATGAATTAGTTTTTGCTTATTTAGATGTGAAAACATAGCCATCCATCAGTCAGAGAATCATTTGTATTTTAAGTGATTAAATGTAGACACGATCATTTCTTGATCGATTTTTCTGCTACATTTTTGCAGTTTTACCTCGTCCAATCAGTATATACATTTGCCATACTAAAATGCCTTTTAATCACATCATGCTGTGACTTCTGTCATTTCCTGATGAAATCCTATGACCTTCTTTCTCGAATTTTTGCTTTTCTAGTGAAAATAATGCATAATTAAATGCTTTTATGGACCATAAGGATGTGAGTTCATAGACTGTAATTTGTTATTACAACAAAGCTTAAGTTGTTCCCTTTTCTTGCATATTTTCCACCATCAAATTTTCTCTTCAGCTGGTTCCTTCCCTTGGGACAATTATAGAATAATGACTCATCTGGAGTATATTATTATTATTATTTCGATATATCGTCAGATGTCTTTTTGAATTTTACCAGAATAGCTTTTTCCTTTTCAATGCTTTAGGTGATGTTTACCTAGCAAACAAGATCTGGAATCTTGATCATGGGAGATTTGCTCCGCTGAAAGTTCAGCCACCCATTGTGGAAAGCAATATTTATATTTGAATCTCCATCCCTTGGTTTCAGGTTCAATGTAAGGAAAAATATTGGGACATGGAAACTCCTTTAAAAGTTCTGTGGGCAGTAGAAAGTTAGTGGAACCAAGTAGCAACCGTAGCTTTATGGTTTGTTTATCACTTTGTTTCTGGTAGATCAGTGGAGCTATCACTAGGGAAAGTAGTCGCTCTTTTCTTATCTGTTTAATTGGTTATTGGATTAGTGACATGGTACGAATGTCGGAGGATCCTTCCAAGAGGGCTGAAAAAGGTGGAAAAAGCACCATTCAAGCATTTTATTCAATTTGACTTCTCCCAAAAGCATGCATGCTAAATGGAGATGGATCCCATTATATGGGTGGAATCCCTATACTATTTTAATATGTTCGGCAAAACTTTTCAACTCCATTGATGGGCAAAACTACAATTATTTTTGATGTTATAAAAGCATTTTAAGTTCTCTTTGAACAAACCTTGATGTTTGCTTACATCCTTGGTATTTGAATGCAAGACCTTATTCTGGTGCTATGCTAGATGGTCCATGCAGGGGATGGCTGGATTGTGTGTATTTGGACAGAATGAATTATAATTTGGGATAGAACTTTCGTCATTTGTGTCTATCTGGAACTAGTTCAATCTTGCCATCATAGACTCGAATGCAGGATTAGGATCTAAACTTGATTAACTGATTGTAGATTTACAGCCAAGTTGAATAAACTCAGGTGGTGTGAATGCAAGCATCTGAGAGTTGAGCCAGAGAATGCTTCAATATATACTTGTAAAATAACTCTGGTTTGTGGTCTCATGATGAGTAAGATTATTGTTGGTGGGACATGACGTGGAGGGTGAAATTATTGTTCAATTAGTTTAAGCCAGCAGTGTGGCTTGCAATAACCTCTCTAGTAACTGCTTTTTTTCTGGGTTTAGAAAAAGCAATATCTTATAAATCTTGCTTTTATTAAATTTTGTTTGGTTGAAGATGCTAAAGTTTAGTTTAGTTTAAGTATGAGAGATGATATTAAAAAAAAATTCGCTCAACTGATCTGGAATTTTTACATGCTCCACTGAATGGCATGGTGTATAATGCAAACTCGGTTTAATCAGATCATATAAAGCAGATTGCAAAAAGAAATTTGGCTGTTACTTATTGGATTAGGATGTGCGAAGCATATGCCTTACGCAAGCTTGGTTTATCCCTCTGGATTCGTCCTCTATACATCATCTCAAAATGGAATAACGCATTCGTTCATAAACCAAATTATTTCTCCAAGAGAAGATGTAACAAAATGATTTAAGTAGAAGGAAGCATTTAATAAATCTTGCACAGTAGAAGCAATGTTTTCAAGGATTTCTTGTATTCAATCCTCCTACAGAGTTTTCATTGCTGGCTTCCATGCGTTCGCATAGTAGCTGGAGTATCCAAGTCTATTGCCATGCTGTAGTTAGGAAAAGGGTTATTTATTTATTTTTTGATACAGAGAAAAAGGGGGAGTAAAGTATGCCATTAATTGATGAAGCCTAGAGCAAAATAACAAGCAACCAACAGTGGCAAGGAAACCAACGTTCCAAATATGACCCTGCAAAAATGGCCAGCATCAGCAAATTCTGTTAAAAAAATCTGCATTAAATGAAAAATTCTATGCAATGCATGGTCTTTTATATATCATTGGGTTAACTTACGCAGTGCTAAGCACCTCAGCATGCAATCCATACTCCCTAGCAAAAATAAATGAAGATATGGATTGAGGTAACGCAGCCTGCACAATCACATAAAGGAAGTGTTAAAAACACGTTGCATGGAATACAAACTCAGTGTGTTCTTCTTACATATGGATATAAAACTACATCCTTCATGGACAACTCGGCAAGCTTTGATCTCTCTCACATTGAGGTGTCGTCGACTCAAGATGAAAAGAAACAGAAATTGAAGAGTGAATTCAAAGTGATTTATGGTATTTTCACGCTCATCGTTGGATGACAGAGTTATCATGCATGTGAGTCAGCTCCATTAGAGCTCATCAAAGAAGCATGAAAGGAACTCACTACGGCGCACTATGGCGAGCAACTCATTACAGCGCACTAACTTGGCGGTCTGATGACACTTATTGCGCCAATAGTGGTAAGAGATTGTGCTAGCTTTAAACTGGTGGCTGTGAACCAAGGCAAAGCAAACATATACTAGGAGATGGGTTCCATTCATTCTGGCTAACCATTTCAAGTTATACTGACCATGATTCATGGGTAAAGATCCTACTTGAAACAAACGGGCCCCCTTCAGTCTGGTTCATTATTTGACATCTACCTAAATACTTTTTGATCTTTTGAGTGGGCCATCTCTGTTGGGTACTTGTTTGAGGCAGGAGGAGTCGAGTTCGATGGAGAAAAGGATGTGAAGATCCATCGAAAAGGGCAAAATAATCTATGATAAACTATTCTACCAAAAAAAATCCTGTAGTCTTCAATTCTGATGAGCAGTGACTGACATAACCTTCCTTTATCTGCAGCAGGCTTTTGATAGCCTGACTTATTTCCAGTACCTTAGACAATTCCATTCTGAGAGTTAAAAGGACGGCCCAAAACGTTTCTTGCTGTTATAATAAAAATAAAATGCAAGCGGAAATCTAGAATCCTCTACGGTGGGTGTTTTGCATGGCAGAGTGTTGTACTACTTTTGATGGCCGCAATCAAAAGATGGATAGATATGCCATGTATCGCATGTAAAACCATCTTTTTTGATAATCATCTTGATAGTTGCCATCAAACGCTGCACAACATTTTATGGTGCAAATTAAACCACGTAGTTTGCATCGTAGAGTGCTATGTAGCTTTTGATGGCCATGATCAAAAAATGGATGGATATGCCATGTATCGTATGTAAAGGCATGAAGCCACTTTGTTGATAGTTATTCATTTTTTGATAGTTGCTATCGAACACTCCACAACATTCTATGGTGCAAACCACGTAGTTTGCATCGCGGAGTGTTGTGTAGCTTTTGATTGCCGCAATCAAAAAATGGAAGGATATGCCATGTACCGTATATGAAGGCATAAAGCTATTTTGTTTGATAGTCATCCATTTCTTAATAGTTGCCATCGAACACTGCACAACATTCTACGGTGCAAACCACATACCTCAGAGAATCCTTGCTCAGCTGAGAAATAGATAATATTTTGATAGGGAAAGTTGCATCTTGGCCATAATGTTAGATATATCAAATCATGATGGCTTCTACCAATGATAATAATATAGTTTTAAAATAATAAAAGTAAAAAAATATGAATCTCATACATTAATGAATGAGAAATACCAATTACTGCGAGCAAGTTGATAGGTAAAAATTATGCAATGCCATAAACCTTATCTTGAAATCATGATCATAGCAGCTATTCTAAGCAGGACATGCAAAGCCATGAATGCCTCAACAATCATGAGCAACGTTGTGTAAATTAACAAAGGTTACCACTATGATCGCCACACGCAGAAAATCACCACGAAGTCCAACTGCGATGGCACCAATCGCCATGGCTGCAGGCCCTGCAACGAACCTTAGTACCATTCCGAAGGCGGTCAAGTTCAGCCCACATGCGATTATCTTCTCTTGCAGTGCCATGAACAGTCCTACTCACAGCAAACTCAGGTGGTTGTTTATTCCAAAAAGGCTTAGAACATTACTAATATGAACTTGGAGAGAGTACATGTCCTTACCCATGCTAAACATAGCCAATCCAGCCCCTGATCTTGACATGATCAACACCGAACCCTCAATGATGCTTGGCATCTCAAAGTGCCACCTATCCGGAACAAAATAATCAGCAGGGACGAAAAAGAACATTATGGAGTATAAAATAGCATTTATAATGTACAATATTATATATAGTACTTACGTAGTTTATAGGTTTTTGGTTTTTGAGAACCTATATGGTAGCTCATTATCTATATATCTAAGAAAGAACCTCTACGTATTTACGGCAAAACATGTTATGGACTTCCATCATGTTGCCACGTTCAATGAATATATATCACTTAAGATGCATTTGATTCGCGACCGAAATCGAAAATGAAATTAGAATTGAAATGGATAGAAATCAGAATGATCATATTTTTCAATGCATCTGATTTATGATTGAAAATGAAATCAAAATGAAATTTGAATACTAGAAAAGAATCGAGACTGAGTATGGAGATATTAGGGCAATATCATTCCCTTTTGTAATCAAAATCAGAATGAAACTTTCTTCAATAAAATGGTGTTGGAATAAAAGTCACTCATTCTTATTTCAATTTCACATTCCAACTCTTCCAACCAAGCCCTTAGTTGCTTGGATGGATGGCATATGTGCTATTTTATGTCCCCCACAAAAAACACACAACATATATATATATATATATATATATATATATATATATGGGGATTGATAACCTACTCTCTGTTATGGTAGGTTATCAATCTACCCATTTTTTGTTGGACAAAAAATACCTTTATTTTTTGTAACTTTTAAGGGTGCTTTATGTCTTTTTACAATCTCACATTTACTCACCCTCTTAACCCCTCCAATTAATGCTCTGGGTAGATTGATAACCTACCATAACAGAGAGTAGGTTATCAATCCCCTATATATATATATATATATATATATATATATATATATATATATATATATATATATATATATATATATATATATATATATATATATATATATATATATATATAACAGTGCAATGGGCTATCTTAGGGTATTAATTATTTAGTGCAATTAGAAGTGACGTTAGGATGTTTACCGATTGGAGATAAAAGCCCAGGCGACGCCGAGAACGCTCGCATAAAAGTTTGGATTGAGAGCAAGCTTGAGCCACACGGTCATCATGAGCGAGCAGAAGGAAGGCCGGCTCGCCACCTCGGCGTTCTCCTCCACATCCTTCGCTTCTGGCTGCAGTTCAACAGACACAACATCACCACCACCATTTGAGGTGGCAGCCACCGTCGTTACCAGAATTCCTGCTTTCCTCAGCTCGAGCATGAACAAAAGGAATGTCATCCATACGATGCCTTGCACCACCGAGAGTTGCACCACAAGGTCCTGCGCCCACCGCCCGTACATGGCGTTGAGCAGCGGCGCGCCGACGACCAAAGTATTGGTCAGCGCGGAGAGCGAGAAGCTGGTGATGGACCAGCCGTAGCTCCCTTTGCTGCTCCACTTGGCCCATGCAGCTAAAACTAGCACTGTGAGGACCTTGGAGATGGCATCGGCCGCTATGACTCGATAGTTCATGGCGAAGGGGTCGGTATGGACTGTGAACTCGAAGGTGAAGAAAGGCAGGGAGAAGTAGACCACGAGGCGGTTGATCGCCTCGCACTGCTCCGGTGTGAAGATCCGCCACCACCGCACCGAGCCGTAGCCAAGACCCAGCGCGACGTAGAGCGGCACCATGGCCACCACCACCTTATATATATCAGCCCACCCTATCATCCTCCTAGGCTCTTCAACTATACTGGCTTCCTAAGAAGTCTGGCAAGGAGACTATGGTAATGAGTTCAATGAAAGTGCATGGTATATATATAGGTTGATGGAATGGAGTGGGGGACATGAAGCATGAGGTGGAAAAGGATGTGGTGCTCGTGGTGCATTGGATTCTAATGCTGTGGATGCTTACTCGAGCACCAGACCACCAGTAGTGGGCAGAGAGAGTTAGGATCTGAGGCACGAGGTGGTTTTGGGGAGGCAAGGAAAGGAGACTTGTAATGAAGCCTTGGAATATGGAATTAGTGGTCAGTCCACCCATGTTGGCGAGGGAGTACTCTTTGAATTATTGTTTTGGCTATATATTCCTTGACGTGCTAAACCAATGTTAGAGGGCAAGAACTTGGTTGGGAGAATATGGAATGCATGCTTTCCCCATAGTGGGGGAAGCTTGCTGCAGCGCATGTCACGTTATTGTTGGATATATTATTTTGTCTTCCTAATTGTGAATGAAGAGAAAAGATACGATTATTGGGAAGGGATTATTATAAATTACGTGAAGTTATGTTGTCATATGTGCTTGCATGCATATTGTAGTTTCTCGTTCGCAGCCCATACTTTTTTGTTGGGTTAGGTGGTGGACATCACGTCAAGGGCTGAAGAATCCAAGCCTGAAAGGAACAATCTTATCTGTCACAAACGCAATCTAGATGTGCGGCTATAATGCGTACTGGATCTCTGTTCTACTTATGTAAACGACATCCTCGTCACTCTCCATTATATTTTATGGAGACAACGTAGTCAAACAGTACGTTGCCACTTTTAACTCTTATTCAACTTTCAGTGGAATTGGAAGATTGCGTAGTGTTTTGACTTTTCTCGCATCAAATGAGCTTCCTCCGAAACCCGCCACATTGTTTCTTTCAGTCTTTGGTACTTTAGCAGACTATCAATCCTTTTCCTTCCAAAGATAACAGATAGAAAATAGGGAGGAAAAAATAAATTCATGTGCATGCTCCAAGAATTGAACTCACAGCCAATCATGTGGCAATATCTACTGCGTTATCAACCTTGCTTCCTCCATTTATTTGATAATTTGTTTTGTCTTCAGATCTCATCGCATAATTGTTGTTTTATTTTATCTTATCCCAATTAGCATTCTACATAGTTAATGAAATATCTCTCTTCATTCCTACAATGGCCTCTTCTACTTTTATGAAGCCGGAAGTCTAATGTTTCTTTTACTTCATTACTTACAACACAAAAGGCTTGCACTTGCCTTGACCCAATAAATTTTTGGAGCAGCCTCTTCATCCTTTTCATGAAATTAACATGACTTTCATGGATCGGCATTCACTTGATGCCACCATATTTTCTTTTTTTGGTGTCATTCACAGTTTTACCGATATCCCGACAAAAATGAAATCCATAAATCCCAAATCAATATGATTTAATTTCTTTTCAAGATGGAATATCCATTGCTAGCTAGTTCTTATGTAAATGAACAGGCCCAACTTGATATTGCCGCTTTTTCTATAATAAAAAAAAAATCGATGCCGCTGCTTTCAAATTCCACTTTTTTCCTAACAGATAATGTCCTCAAAAAACGTTGGATTTTGAAATGGTTCACCTCACAACTGAGAGCCTTCTCTGATAATATTATTCTGCTTGATGATTTTCTCAGAAATAATACCTACATACATGCTTACTTGATCCTTCTGCAATTTAAATAAGTGTCCACTACTCAGATTCCTCCTCAAGGAATAGAGTTCCATTTGGTGGTTGGTATGCTGACGCAAACCCTTGAATGAGACAGGGTCTCTTATCCTCCCTAGGCTTGAGAAAGATTCTTGTTTTCTAGAAAAATTTTCTCTTGCTGTTCCATCTGGCCTTCCTTTCCCCATCTCAGTGCTAGACCTTCAAGCATCTACTTCCATGTCTTTTCCTTTTCATCAAAACAGAAGCATATGCTTCTTACTTCTTCAATGGTATATGTCCAATGGAACAGTCAAACATCATGGGAAGGCAACCATCCAATATTATAATGTAAAGGCAAATTAATGTATGGAAGCATCACACATGATTGATGTGGTGCCCTTCCAAGTCATCAAACACCATCAACTAAAAGGGCCGGCAGACAAGAATAATAGATTCTATAAGCTGATCCTTTTAGTGGCTTATAGCAGCCTGCCCATTGAAGCATGGAAGCACTTGCACTTTGGTAGGACATTTGCGATTTTTAACTTTAAGAAGACTACAAACAGACATTGTGCACTAACAATGTTCCATATATTGCCACGTGTACTTATGACATCGTCTATGTTGAAGTCTAGCTGTAGTGCACCTAAATTGAAACTGATACAATATAAGAATGGAATCAGAAAGATTAAACATCAAATCATCATAGCAATATCCAATAGCCAGACATCCAGCAGAGGAAAGTTCCTGAAAGCAGCGGCAGGAAGAACTAAGATTTGACATCACTAACAATCTGACGCCTGTAGAAGATTGCATCAAGTTGATTGACAGCAACACAAGCAATCTCAAAAAAGAACTGCTCACAGTTTCAGGTTTTGATAAGACTTTAGAGGAGCACTCAAACTTACGCCTGCCAGAAAAGTCTCAAACCATGTAAAGTAGTTTCCTAACCTTCCACAGGAAAAAATGGAGACATCATTAAAACGAGGGGAAAAAAAAAAGAACCATTTAGTGCCAGGACTAGCACTTGAGTTCACTATTGATAACCAAACTACCGCAAACAACAAAAATTTTTTAAAAAGAAAATCCTGAGTTTGTTTCGCAAAGAAATAGTTTTTTATGTATAGAACAGGTGAAATGATCGCGAGGATAAGATCTATGACTAAATTTTATTGATTTCTAATCTCCTATCATACATTATTCAGTTTACAATCAAATAAAAAGCATAACTTGACAGACGTATTTTCCAGAGGAGATTTAAGACAATTAGGACTGCAGTTCCTGATCACCTTTTTCTCCCAAATCCCACACGTAATTTCAGGGGAAGAGATAGGTTATAATAATAGGCACTGTTCCTCGCATAGATGGATTGATGGGTGAGGAAGCAGCAACTCTTAAACCAGAGCCTCCATCCTCCACTTCTCTCTATCTTGGATCAGGTAGAAATCATTACACTCTTTTCAACCGGAATTTTGCTCATGGGATAGCAGCTTGGCCCATCCAGCCATTTTAGTTTTCATTTGCCGATGGACACGGACAAAGAACTCATCATAGCAAAAGGCCATCACTCCTGTGTTCGACCATACATGGAAAGAGAAGCATGCCTGCACATAAGGTGTCACTAAAAATAGATCTGTTGATGTCCTTGCTGAGTCTGAATAACCATTACATATATAATCAAGATTTTTAAATTCTATGGGATCGGATTGCCTCGGTTTTTCCATGAAATGAGATATGTTGTCATCCCACCTTATCTCTGACAATTGGGATGGAAAATTTCCTGAGATGCTGATCGGAACAATAGGATGACAACTCGATGATTCTGTCCCGACACTTGGGATGACATCCTCTCTCGATGTCATATGAGACATCCCACCGGAATATGAAAGTATGGTAGCAATCATGAACATTCCCTACTCCATAAGTCGGAAAACCATAAGGTAATCAAAATTAACAGCCCAATGCATGACTCTCTCATCATTGCAGGGTTTGAAGAGGGTCAAATATACATAATATTATCCTCGGATTCAGACAGAATATTTCTATATCTCCAATACATAGCCATCAGATCACAATGAAACAATTTTACTATTGCACCAAATCTCATTCTTCATATCATCATACATGCTAATTATCAAAATCGGAATAGCTGAATAGAGAGGTTACATGATAGAAATAGTTATATCTGAATTTAGTGCACATGCATGCCTTATTCGATAGTTAAGTATTTTTCATCCTTCTTTGCTTTTTTTCAGCCAGCTGCAATATCTGAGAACCTTTTTTTTGTTTTGTTTTACAAAGCAACTTGCATTTTGGAGTCCTCGAAGGATTTTTGTCATCAGATCTAAGTAAAAGACGAGCAATACACATCTACCAAACACTAGATGCATATTGAATGATGCTTGATGCAAATATTTTAGATATCCGATACACATTTGTTTACGCTATCACCTATCATCTCCTTAGGTTCAGCAGCAAAATCATTGGGAGATCATGTGTATCCTTCTATGTAAAAAAAGTATTTTGCTGCAAAAATTGATACTTAAGTAAATTTTTTATGCAAAATTCATTTTCTGTAATTGAGTTATGTTCGCTTATGTTTTTGATCATATTTCTCACCTTTTACACATGCACTTGCATAAACATTTTACTAGCGTCTAGTTAAATGCACAATTAGTAAGAACCTTCAAATATTCATGAAGATCCGCTGCTCAAAGTAAATCTTTGAGGGTGGAGGTACAAATTTTGGTTTGAACAAATCATCATATGCACGAGGCACGCTGCAGAATATATAATTGTAATAAATTAATTAATCAATCATGTATGTGTACTGATGATGTGAAGTTGGTAAAGTCTCTTGAGTTGATGCAAGACCTAACTTCAATTCCCATCTCGCCAGCAGCCGCAGCAGCAGCAGCAATCAGGTAGAACAGCTAGAAATCAGAAACAGTGTTGCTATACAATTGGCCTATTGCCACACTTCTCTAGGAACACGCCCTTCACGCTGAAGTGGCCACTTGACGCAAGGTTTTTCCATAGACTCTGACTGGTTTGAAGTTCCCCTTTCCAAGCTTGATGTTTGGTACTAATGTGGCAGTCTTCACCTGCATGCCATCCGCCATCTGTAGACACGCTACCCTGCACTGTCAATCACATGTAAACGCCTGAATATTTTGTTTGGCACTGAAAATATACTAAGAAATCGCATGCCCGAAAAGAGTGCTCTTGCTAACTCAGATATTTGTACCACAATGCCAAAGGAATGCTGGTTAAAAATTGGTGCCATAAGCACCATAGGCACAATGCATAGGTGGCTTTAATCCACATGTAGCATCTCTCCAGGTTAATTGCTTCTAAATGCAGATAGATAGGTAGCAGTGGTAACAGAGATTGCCTTATGATGTTTCAAATCAATAACATATCCATGTAAAAGCATCCATCCATGCTAAACTTGAGAATATTAGCATCCATGCAAATAATAGTATGAAGTCTAACCAATTGCATGACTGTCAGGCAAAGGGGGAAAAAAAATACTTGGAATTCAAACTACTGAGCTTTACTTTTCTTTTCACTGTGCAAGCAATTCAAAAGAATTACATCATCCTTTATCCACTAGCTGTAATGAGAAGATTAGGCAAAAGTATCAAACAAATAATAGAAATAAATTCCTCGATAACTATACATCTTCACTCGGTGAGAACTGATACAAAACATTTGAGTTGTATTTGAGCTAGTCTACAAAACCTTGGCCATCATACCTTAAGTTGAGGTACCTAATAGGTCCAATACTGCTGAATTCCCCTCACCATACAGGGAGCTGCCAGAGGTAAGCTGCAGAAAAGACATGATATGATGCATCATAAACTAAATGAAAGTCTTTTTCTTCTAGTAAACGTAAAATATACAATAATATAGACTCAAAAAATATTAAACAACAGCATAGAAGCCCCGGTAGCAATATGAAGGATGAACCCTGGAATCTGATTTGGAGTTCAAAACAACCCTTTCCCATTTAATCAGGATTTCTTTATGGCTCCGTATCACATCAGCAATGTTTTGGATATAGAATCTCCTTCAATCTCCCTTTCAGATGACGAGGTTGTTCAGTGCATCCCAAGATATTCCACGTAGTTTATCATGAGGCCCGAAATAACCATAGGGAAACAATAATTTAAAAATAATTCCCAATCACAACTGACATCTAAGATAAATCTACAAGGAAGAAAACCTGACCATGGTATCTTCTGATTGTTTCAAAGATAACAATTAATCAGTGCTTGCTCAAATGCTAGATCTATATGGACATATTTCAGAAATAACAATGCAAAAGTCAACTTTACATTGCTGAAACACTATAGAAGCAGAAATTTCATTGGAGACTGGTTATTTAAAAGATAATTACCACAGCAAGATGAGATCAAATATACAATATTCATGAATCAAGTTTAAATGATTACTTCAAGGAAAATGATGAAAACCAGAAAAACTTAAGGCACAACATTAAGGTGAAGGAAGCTGATGAAAAACATACATCCTAAGATGAATGTCAAATAAAAATCTAAAAAGCAAAATCGTATTTAAAATCCTTTCTTATTTAGTGCATGGGTAAATCTAAAAGAATTTCTTAGACATTGTATTTAGTAATATAAATTATATATTAGAAATATATTATACCAATACATCATGTACTTTAAAAGAATTTGATACAATATATTACTATGTAAACAGTAGAATTATAAAAAATAATATAATAAATATCAATTATTTATTATAATATAATATAATATATAATTCAATGACCTTACATCACATTATATATTTCAATATCGATATACTAAATATTATAATAGATATTTAATAAATTAAATAATAATATATTATTAGTAAATTAAATAATAGGGTCCGCTGCCAGTATGGCTCGGGACGCTCCAAACCGGATAGTTCTGGACGGTTCTGCTGACCTTGGTTTATAATTTAAAGGATCATTTAATCTAAAAGATTCATGAGAGATCAAGGCTTGTTAATGCGTGCCTCTGAATGCTACTCTATCTAGAAGTCCATAACAAAAATATGGATTGGAGCTAGCAAAGGAAAAAATTGGTCTTTGCAAATGTGATAACGCTTCCTGAAAGAAACACCCATTTTTAGGGTGCTAACTAATGAAACCTGCTATAAGATAGGCCATCAAATATGAAAGTCCATGTCCAATACATATACTTTTTCATTTAAAAAAAGCATTTGTTTAAAAGCAAAGAGTCCCAGTAAAGACATAGCCTATCATGAATATTTAGTAAATGGTGAAAGAGATGCTTTTGGATAGAGAACACAAACTTAAGTGGTACATATTTTTTTCTTTCTCCTTCAATAAGGTCCCAACCTTACATATTTGAAAAATATGTAAGATCATACCACACCATGCAGAGGAAGCAAGGGAAATACGTGACACACATTAAAATCTTTTCATACATTGGTGGAATTGCATGCAGATTTGTTGTTTATAATATATCATAAGATTTGTTGTTTATAATAATATCATCAAGCAATCCAATTAAGTCAGTGTGAGATGTTCGAAAGAAATAAAAGAAAATACCTCCTTATAATAATGTTTTGATAGAAAGAATGGTTCTTGCTCTCGAGTTCCTCCATAGTCTTCAAGAATATTTAACAAATCCTGGTGGAACAAGAAAATGAATATAAATGCCTACTGATTAGAAAGATTATGAAGTTTATATAATTTAAATACCTGAATGATTATTGCAGTACCACCCTACCAGGTAAATATTTAAGTACACGAATAATCATCAAAGGTTTTAAAATCTATCAAGTTAAATGTATAAACAGTAAACTGATTGACCAATTATTATTATTTAATAATTCTTAGATGAAAACAATAAACTTACTTATAAACAAAAATAAAAGATCTTGAAGGGTAACAATACAGAAAATACAAAGTTCAATATCATGTCATTATGAATCTAAATAACAATGACTGCTAACATGGTGCTGCCATGCTAAGATAGCAGTTGAAAGAAAGAAAATGCTAAGAGGCCCTTCATTGGATGTTAAAAAATACTTAAAATATCCCTAAAAAAATTTTCTGTTGCCTTCACCATACATTTTTTATGAGGTTTCTTGTAAGTTCATTATCACACAAGCAATTTTACGTATTCAATTTTCACATACAAATTCTTTTGAACTGATAAAGATTTATGCATCTTTGACTGCAAGGTTAACCTGGTGGAGACTAAACCAAGTTCAAGCTTTCGGTTGGGATATTCAGAATTTCAGACTATGCCAACTTTCATTACTTTCAGCACCTGGATTGAAAAGTATATTTTATAAAATAACTACTAAATGGAAGCGCCCACCTTTTGAGTCAGATTTTCAAACTCGACCAACTGCTCCACAATTTTCTCAAGCACTTGACGGTTTTTTTGAAGCATATCCCTAGCCTTGTCGTATGCCAAGTTGTACATCTGGGAAACAAAGCACTCAATAAAAATGGATTTACAATGTAAATCGTCACAACATAAAGGTTTTCAGAGAGTGTCATTGGTTCCATATTTATATGCACAGGAAAGATGGAGGGTCTGATTCCACAGGGCTAATACACTGAATCCACATGAAGTAATTGGATCCATACCTTTTCAACTTTAGCTGCCATCTCAAACTCATGGTTGTTACCCATACTCAAAGTCCCAACCTAACCAAAATAATGAATCAATAGTGATAAGAAAGGCAGCAAGGATGAACCAACAAATCAATATTCAAGTCAATCTGATCAAATAAATTAACAGTGAACCTCGAGCAAATCAAGATTTAATTCTAGAAAGAAAGCTGCAAGTACTAATTTAGGTGAACTTGAGGAATCTAAATTAATATTCTGGTCAATATCCAATAGAAAAAAAGATATATAAACCTTGAATAGATAAAGATCTAACTCCAGCAGGAAAGCCATGAATAGTAATTTAGGCAAATTTGAGCAGTAAATTAAAGTTATATAATAATTGACAATCAAGCCCATGAATTGATGTTTCAAGGACCACACTAATGCAAACTGAAACATAATCTTTGCATAACAATAAAAAATGCTAGATTTAACATTTATTTATTTGGGTCTACTATGTAAGTCCTTTAATATCTATTCCTATCAAGTGGATTGAATGAACCCATTTCTGATCCGGAAATGAACCCAAATGTAACAACGTCCAATCTGAAAAGTCAAGCTGGGTAGTGCCGTTGAATGCAACCTTTCAGTTCATATGGGAAGTTCATTCTATATGCATTGCCCAACAGGCCTAGCCATGGTTGACAAGATGTATGGCTAAAGATAAAGGCAGATGGAGTTGGGTGCTAAGGTGCTCAGTTTCTTGGGTGGTGCAATGAAGTTATGGAGAAATGAGCAGTTTGGGTGGAAGAGAATGAGTAACTAGAGGTTGGAGCCCCTGCCAACTACTTTCTCTCCCCCTTCTCTCTACACACAATTTGTCTGTTCCACTAATTTTAAATGAGACATTAACAAAGCATAGATATAACTTTTCTTTGTATTTTTTTGGATCTTTTCATTTCCCTGCTTGCCTGGCATTCTTCTAAGAGCAGTTTCCAAGAAGTGCAATTAAGGATTTTGCATAAAAACCATTTAATATCAATTTTGCAAGAAAAGGCTAGAATCCTTATTTTTTTCTCTTTTTTGCAAATGAGACACTTAGATATCCCCAGAAAAAATTATCCCCCAGTCTAAGTACAAGACAGGCGATAGTCTAAACAAATGGTTATCAGATAGTCAAAATGTGTATCAGTTCAATAAAAATGTATTGGATAGTTAGTAAATGTGTATCGCTTGCCTCATACTTAGCCCCAAAAGAAAAAATCTCCAGGGACCCCTAAATGTGTATTGTTCTTCTAAAAAAACCTGAATTTTCTTGCAAATTGATATGTAGTGGGTATTTTATGCAAAATTCAAAAGCACGTTAGTTAATCCAACCCAAAAATTACATTTTAAAGTTTCAATAGAAAAAAATGAAATTGATGACAGATTTCAATTTTGAACTATCAGGGTCTAGTTTTGCTTCTATTGCAGTAGAAGAATTTAATGAAGCTTTGCTAATTTTAAATCGGAAAATGGATGCTCTAGACAGTTTGGTCATCTATGCCCAAACCAGCAACAAGGATTTAAAGGAGGCTAACATGCACATAACTACACATGTCATGATGTTCTTACTGCAGAACAAGCTAGCAAAGTGGCATCCAGAGAAAAAAGAGAAGAGTGCCAGTTAAATAACTCAGAGCAAAAGAACTGAACAAATAAAATAACAATGAAAGGCCACAGAAGTGTACAAATCAGGAGAAATGTAAAGCAAACGAGATTTTACAAAGGTGAAAAAATAGGGAATGGAAGGAATAAAGAAATTTAGAGTTGGATGAGCATGCAAAAGGATGTTAAATATAAAGTCATGTACTTAAAGATGAAAGAAAATATCATACTATGCATTGCTATTAGAGTTTAGTGTTTTAACAATTTCAAATATTTTTCAGAATTCTAAACATAGCATAGTTATAAGTAACTCTCTAGCAAAAATGACAGATCAAATATTCTCCATACATGAACTATTGTAGCAATATACCACTCAACTGTCAGATTTAGCAAATTGAATGCAATTATAATGAAGTTTGCTGATAATTAAAAGGAACATTTTCCTACTTAATCTTTATTACAAGTAAAGTGTTCTAAACCTTTCAACAAATCTATGATTTCCTTACAAGGACTAAGTCAAAATGTCAAATAATAGACAAGTATGAAGGAACAAGAACTGAAATAATATATGGTCTTGGTCACAGGTATTTCATTGAAAAAAAAAAAGATTTTTTCCATGGATATGTAGTTCAACAAAACAAAAATGTTACAAAATGAAATCCAGAAACAACGATCATTAAATGCTAAAGGCAATGCTGAAATTCAAGATCTGATTCAGATGCATCTTTCTTTGTGAGAAGTTGGTTTTGAGGAAAGAAAAGAAAGAAAGCCAAAAATAGGATATCAAATACAAGGACGGGGACTAACAGAAGTAAAAATCAAGCAGTCCATCAGATCTACCATCATTGAGAATTAGTTAGCTTAGGGAACATCATAAAATCAATCACAATAATAGACCCAAACATGTGAAAAGGAACTTTAGATGAGTGTGCAATGGGGCATTTTAATAAGTATTCATACAAAATTCTTACTTGATACCAAGGTTCATTGTAAGGGCATTGGGAATCATATCAATACCAGTATTGCAAGTATGCCCCTATAAGACACAAGGTCAAAAAATCAAGGTTCGCCATCTCGATACAGGATCCTGTACCGGTATCATCCTGGTACAGTGTTAGTATGCCTAGTACGAAGGTTGGTTCAGCATACTAAAACTTGGTACATCCTCCATACAGAGTCTCAATTCTGTACCCGTATGGTACGGTAAATCCATTTTAGGATGCACACTGATACAACAAACCTTGTAAGAGACCCTTTTCATATGCCCAACCGTGGTAACGCACAAAATAGATGATATAGGTCCGTACAAATTACAGAATGAAACTAGACGAAATCGGTTGTTTCCACCTAATACATATCGGATTGGCCCCTACACTATATTGAACCTTGGTGCAATACCAGTACCTTACCCGAATAGTAGGATACACCCAATACTAAGCTATACAAAGCGATATGGTGAACCATGCTTGTCCACTCTCAATTCACCTCTACAAATATGGCCACTTACTCAATGTTGGAGTTCTTATTTGTACATGATTCAAGATCAACAAATGAATATCACTTTGCTCAACAAACTTTAAAGAAGAATACCCCGATAAAACACCTGTAATCTCTTTCAACCTCGATATTCTCCTACTTTATGTTCCCCCTCATCAATGATGCATTTTATGCAAGGTTCGAAATACTGAGGATTAAACCCATACCAACCAATGGTAGGGCGTAGCATGCACCATCTCAAGGATCATGCTAACAAAGGCTATAAAGTGGTAAGCATAGATATGCCCCAAATTATTTTGGTACAACATTTTAGCCCCAAAATCTAGTTTTGGACTTCTTATCATGTTTCCTTATCATAATACTATGTTTTGCAAGCAATACGGTGGGAGTATGGACTTTGGTGCTTGAGTTGTAGTTTTCTATGATTGTTGAGCTTAGGATAAGGTCCGCAATCTCGGTACCATGTATCATACTAGTAATGTTATCAGTTTGGTAGAGTATATTCGGTATGGTATGGTATGCACTCCGTATCAAGACAGCCCCTCACCTTTTTTTCCCACTTTTTATTATGGTACTACTTGAAACTGCATGGTACAATTAGTATGGTACTCTAGAAAAAAAAATAGCATGGTACAGTATGCACTCCCATTTCAGGCGGTACCAAGCGGTACGAGGTTGTTCCGCTTAATACAAACTGGTTTGACTCATATACCAAACCAAACTGTGATACTATATCAATGTCTTACCAATACAGTATGGTACAATTAGTATAAATCAGTATATCAGATCATGGTTAGCGACATTTATATTTATCAATAAGCTACACAAAACTTGGAATGCGGACTAAATTTAAAACCAGTGTTAGAATCAGCAAATAAATGCAATTAGGTCCCTGGAAAATTGAACTAGTCTACAATGTGATCACTAACATGCTATGATTGATGGCAGGCACTCACTTATTTATTCATATTTTGTGATCAATTTCATTAATTTTTAGAAACATTTTATACCTTGGATTGAAGTGCAAGTTTATTGCACACACTCCATTAGCGCATTCACATTATGCGCATGAGTGCTTCAATTTATCTTCATTTTATTGGCGATTTAATTTATACATGCATAATGCATTTGTTAGTTAACAAATGAACGTTGATTAAAGATAATTTTATGAAAAAAATACATCTTGGAAAAGAATGTATATTTATCTAACACCATATATATAATTTTTTGGAAATCGTTTCAAAATAATTTCAAAAAATCAAAATAATCATGGAAATAAATTTCACTTGAGGCTTTGACCGAATATGTGTAACATAGAAAAAAATCAACCCATGTAGAGGTATCTTCCTTGCGTTGATTTACTTACAATGATCTTGGGCCAAAGCTTAGGTACAACACAAGCACGCCCAAATTGCAAGCATTATTGTCTAAAATTTTGATAGCAGGTGCACATAACTAGTGTCAACATGCTATGGATTTTTCCCAAAATTCATTACTTAGTATTATCAAAATTATGAGAATTAATTCAAAAAAGATCAAAAAAATAATTCCGGTGGGTTATAGATCAGACACTTCTCAACAATATATCCAAAAATCAACTAAAACAAACACCCTTTTCTTAGAGTTACTTTTTGACTTTACACGATTTTTTGGTGTATGCTTTTGGGGATCAACCCAAAACCCCAAATTAACATGATTTTCATGAGCATGAATCCGATGATTAAAAATGTTCTGAACTCAATTTTAAAAGAGTTACCTTTAGTTTAAACTAAATTACAAAGGTTCAGATTTTTGAAGAAATCTTTGAAAATAAGTGTAGAGGCACTCTTACCTAGCTCGAAGTAACTTTTAAATTGAAAATTTGTTAATATGAACGAAATCCAATGCAAATATGAGCACCACATTATCGTTTCTCCATGTTCTCCTCATCTCCATTTTTGAATGGTGGAAAGAGAGGACAAAGACCCGTTAAAACATGCAAGAGTTACCTAGTCATACTGCTTAGTTCGAGGCTGACTCGGGCGAATCAACCTCGATCCACTCCTGAACCACTCAAGTGGAGTCAATTCAGATGCTATTTGGTCAATTTTTGCCTGAGCCAAGCATTTAATGTACCAATATGGATGCTTAAGTATGAGGTGTGAACTAAGCAGTTTTTGAATTGTTGATTCTATCCACCACAATATGTTTGGCCGAGGATAAAACAAAGGCAGAAAATGATGCTTCAACACAGAACATGAAAAGCTGACAATCATATACGAAATAGCTTTGGAAAAACCATCAGCACTCCATGCTTTACATATTTTGTTATCTTTGCATGAATCATGAAGTTTTATGCATGGCCTTAGCCACCGGTTGGCGGGCATGATACATAATATGCCAATACATCAGCAGCACTTGACACCAGCACAATACCTGCTCTATGCCAATAATTGGCATGATCTGTGCCTGTGTGCCAAGCACTAGCAATGGAATGACATGGCATGGTACTAACCGTATCACTACCAGGCCGACATGCCACCAGCACATTATACTTCAAAATATATTCCATAGCAAAACTATATATGAAACATAAAGCATGCTGATCCATGAAAATATTGGAGACACAAAAAAAAGGCAGTGCTGAGTGTGTTTTCATAGATCTATATGGATGGAACTTGGGCCTTCAGGAATTGGTAAATACTGCTTTGCTACTAATGTAAATGGCAGGGCTGTCATCAGGACCCCATCCATATTGAATCACCATCCGAGTAGCTATCTGTAGATAACAATCATATAATAGAGAAAAAAAGATCATAAGTCCAACAAAAAAATGTTCAAAAGGGACAAAATGAATTTAGTACTAGCTTTTGCAACCACAAGTACAAAAAATGTAACATACCTCTTGTGCTTGCTTGAGCTCAGATGAGGACAAGAAATTTTCTTCCCCAAAAGGAAGAAGCATTTGAGATGCAATATATGAACCAAAGCAAAAGACAAGCTTCTTTTCAAGGTATGACCTTGATTCCAAATTTCCATTTGCAGAGCCTTTGTTTTTTGCCTTTGTAATCTTTGTACATCCAATTCCCTAAAAAAAGAAAGGATAAAAGTCATCATTCTTTCCATCTGACAAACATTTCTTGATAGAAGTAGAGAACTTCAACCAACATAGCAGGAACTTGGAAGCTAGAATTCAAGTGCAGCCGGCATGAGGTGTATCAGAACAATATATGCCTTGCCATGTTGTAACATGACAAAACGATAAATATAATAAATAAATAAAGGATTTTTGGCTTCATGACAAGCACTGCCAAGTCACATCAACAGTATTCAACTGGCCCGGGTTGATATGGGCCAACACACCTAGATATCTGACACCAACCTAGTGCCAGATGCCAATATCCGCCTGACAAGCTGCATGCTAACGAGCAAGGATTGGCATATACTAGTACTTGAAACGAGGGTTGAATATGCACAAACATAGAAATGATACCAAACAAATAGTAGGTTTTGTATATGCACTAAATAATTTGTTTAATATATAGGAAGAGCTAACTTTCTATGCAGATACAGGGTGAGTCTGATCTAAATTATTGGAATATGTTTCATCAATGAAATAAATACATTTCTGACTCCTCCTCACAAATCCAAACATACTTGATGTTTGGCTTAAATTTAAATTTCTAAATTAAGAATGTTATATTCAATGCTGTGGATGACATAATAGACATTACACAATCTGACCAAAGCCTCTGTAACAAATTAGAAAAGAACTCCGAGGAAAAGATGACTTACTGGATAGATCGCCAGTTGAACAGTTTTGAAATTTGATTAGGTAACATTAATTATCCTTGAATAAGTATCAATAACTCTGGCTTATCCCACATAACTGCAAGAAGGCTAAAGCTGAGTCATCAATCAGCTTCTTCTAGCAGCACAGCGGGCATAGGAGAATCCTCAGTTGGCCTTTTGAAAGAATTAGTCTTAGAAATAAATTGTTATACAGAGAATTAGATATTTAGATCAAATACATTTCAGCAGATATTAATGTTCGACAAAAATTATTCAATATTTTAGCCTTCCATGTAAATGTCTAGTGGATTAATAGCACTAAATTCTGTCTATGCAATAAAAGTACAGAACACACATAGAAATGCTAAAATGATGACAAGAAATAAATCACACAGCTACATATAATTTCTTGCTGTTAAGGAATTAGTTAACCATAGACTGCTTCACAAGATAATTATATAAACTCAGTAAATATATTAACAATTTGTACAAAATCGAGACAATTAACTAAACTCATAACTCATATGTTGTTATATGCCAAAATCGTTGACAAGTTTCGATCAAAACTTTGTTTGGAGGTTTAAATTTTTCTTTAGTGTAAGTATATTAAAACTATTTACAGGACCAATATTTGTGTTTTGACGCTACATAATTCCTTGCTATGAACAATCAACTCTCGCTAAGATCACTGCTTAAATGAATAATACCAAAAGTTTGATCAGGACAAGAAAGGTATAAACCAAGACAAACCTCCCAAGCAGCTGGCTCCAGCCATATATTATCAACAACATCAAAATTTGGCAGAAGAAGCGCAATAAGAGCACGACCAGCAGCCCAGACAGCATGTGGAAATTTTGTCCCCCTTGTCCACTGACAATCATAAAAAAAAAAAGCATAAAAGCACAAAGTTAAGAAAAACATATATAGAGATATATAGATATACAGACACACATGCATATATACACATATATATCCCAAAAGACTGAGACAGCAGCTTAACCTAATATATATCACTGTGACTGCATGGGATTTACTGGGACATAGGTAGATCCAAGCAACTAGTTACAAATGTAGTTCACTGACATGTATATAATAGTCGATATACAGCTGCCTAGTTAGCATCTTAAATTATGAACAAAACTTTAATCCTATGTACAAATCCCCCATCTCAACCCACAACAAAAAGAAAAAGTATAGTTTCTGTCCATTTGACCAAATAAATATGCTCATTACTACACATAACGCAAGAATCCACAGGATGAGGTTCAGCTATTCTGTAAATTACAGGCAAAAAGTTATTAATACATACCAGAATCAGGAAAATTTATTGGAAGAGATGTTAAAGTTAATACACACTGCCACTTTTTTTGATAGAAGAAAATCTAAGCTTTCATGGTCCACATGCCAGATTATAATCTCAGAATTGATTTTGTTTTTATAAAAAGAGTTTTCTTCCATGATGAAGAAATAGTAAATTATAGGGAAATATGATTGCCATAAAAATGCAACAAAAAAGGGGGAAAAAGCTTCAAGCATACAAACTGAACTGCAAAAATATTTATGACAAACTCATTCAATTAATACACTAAAAACACATGGAGTGACAAGAAATAAATGTACTCACCCATCTGATATGGCTAAAGTTCTTTAAAAGTACTCGGAAAACAAGTATGAGCATTAAACAGCATGATGAATTTAGAGGCATAGCCATAATGTTATTTTGGTTATACTAAAAATTGAGATACAGATAAAAGAAATTCAACCAAACACCATTTTAGCTAATAAAAAGGCCGTCAGTGTAATCAGATTTATGTTATTTCATATTGTTTGATTCCAAATAAAACAAAATGAGTTGAAATGTATATGGTCCATTGAATCAGGATCGCAAGTTTGGATGTGAAATAAATTTGTGATCCTGCCTGATTTAGCCTAAAACACAAGTAATCTATGTTATATAAAAAAATATTTTATGTTATATAAAAAGATATTTTATGTTTCATAAATTCTTGTTGGACCACTGACCATATGATGGTGGCCATCTAAACTAGTCCAACATTTCAGGCCATGCTAGTTTGGCCCTTGCAAGTATAACTGGGCTAGATGTACAGTCAGATCTGAAGTGACCCTGTAGTACAATTACAAGTCACTCACTGGTCAAGAGCTGGAAGTTCAATCTGCCAGATTTACGTGGAATGATACACAATCCTGTAAAATGATCCATAACTTCAATGCTACAATACACTTCTTTAGACACAGGTCGATTTCAACTGCGTTTTACAAATTATAACTAGCCTATAGAAATCTAGGATCCCAAAATGTCCTACATATCTAAGGTTCTTTGGGACATGTGCACTGCATGAATTTTAAAGTATTTTCACATGCAACGATATTCCTATGCCATTGCATAATCTCAAAATTCATAACAAAAAACTAAAGGGGACAAGTAAATATCTACAAATTATCAACAAATTGTAGTTGTCATATGCATGTTGCCGCGACCCTAAGAAGCTCATGTATGGGTAACAATATTGAAAGCTTTATGATAAAGGGGCATATTAATTGCTAAGTTTAATTTGGTGTAAAATGATGACATTTTTCTTAGTTGTGAGTCCAGTCTATACATCACAACTTCCAACTCTGAATGAGGGGGAAAAAGGACCAAAAATAATTTCAGTCATGGAGAAGAACCAGAATTTTTTAGTACAAACAAGGCTGTTCACAATGGACAACAAAGATTGATAAAAGGGAAGGCACAAACTATACCGCTTTATGTCATACACCAGTAATTATTATCTAATACACATCAATACAAGCAACATACACGACAATATAGGGCCAATTCAGATGATACAAAAGTATACAGTATACACTCTTTTGTTGTGCTGATAACCAACTGGCACAAATTATATATTAGATAAAATACGACAATATAGGGCCACTCAGATGATACTAAAGTATGTAGTCTTGTGATGTGCTGATAACCAACTGGCACAAATTATATAATAGATAAAATGCATTTGGCATGCATTTTAATCATTGCTTGTAGTAGTGCATAAATAAGACTAGTGTTTGTTGGTTACCTTAACTAAGCGATAAGGTTAATGAGTAGAAAATGACAGGCTCTATGCCCAATGCAAATATCCTGAACAGACAGATAAAATTACAGTTTAATTTGAGATTCTGAAGTACAAGACAGTGTTTAGAGTTTAATTTAGTGAAATTAATTTGCCTAAACTTGAACAGGCACCTTCTTTCGGTGGATTGCGATAACTTCCAATTGTTAAGAAAACAATTAGATTTATACATGAGCTTGAAGTAGCTAGATCTTAGATGAATCTTCTTGAAAAATTTATCTTACTAAAGGAGTTCATTCTCCAGCTATTCTAGCATGGAATCCACTATGCCAAGATAAGAATGGTATCAGCCTCTTCAATATGGAATAGTTTGCTCAAGGAAAGAGCTTATACTGGGGCTTTATGATGAACATATAGCCAATGCATAACAAGCCATTAAAAAAAGAACAGAAACTTTCAGTTTTGTTAACCTAATGGCAGATTCCAAGAGCTTGTACATTTGCTACTTCATTATATGATGTCCGTTGATCAAACAAACATAACCCATAGGTTCAGCTTTCACCATAGGAATGCAGACATCAAATAATGAACACGATATGACCTTAGCACTACTCAAGTCTAGACAGGATGAATATTTGTATGCAGGACAGGTTACTAAACGAGTTGCAGCAAATTTAAAATTTGAATCAATTTGTCCTTTCATATTAGAGAAAAACCATAAAAACAGACCATATAAAGAAACAAATCAAGAGGTTCACCATTTTACAGTAGAAGAAAATCAAGAGCGGTATCATAGCCATGTTTTCAATAATACTTCATCATAATGACCATGACAGATCACTATGAATGACGTTCACAAAACCACTTCAGTTTTATTTATTAGTTGCTCTGCAAACACCAGACATAATATTCATTATTATATTTAATGCTTGGACGGTTATATCTGCACCAGATAAGCTTACCTAAATAACAAATTCAAAATACTGTTAAAAACAAATACTTCAATATAAGGGCTAACAAGTAGCAATGAAATATGGGTATAAGAGAAGTTTACACAAAATGGGGCATGGAAAAAAAAATCATTTGCATTGTAGCTCTTCAAAGTTGAATTCTTATCTTTAAAGGGTTCGCCATGTCGGTACCGGACCCCGTACCGGAGTGCCGGTACGGTATGGTACGGTATAAAAAAATTTTGGCGTACCGAGTTTCGGTATCGGATACTGGTACCGAACTGGTACTGTACGGTACGCTCCGTACCGTCTGGTTTGGGCCAGTACGGCGTACCATAGGTGTGATCATAAATAAAGAAGCATATCATATCAGGCTGCAAATGGATACTTAGATAATTGTCACCTTGTGATTTTATACTGTAATAAAATTCATCAGATCACCAAATAAAATATTAACATTTACGGTTAGCTACTATGCTAATAACTTGATGGTTGTAAATGAATAGTGCAATATGCAAAGCTTTGTGGTGGCCTAACAAGACATCTCCAATAACCAAAACAAAGCAGGAAATGAAGAATCTGCAATGTGTAGAAAAAATGCCTAAAGTCACACATGTATAGTCTACTAAACGTAACATGTAATAGAAGGTAAGCAATAATGTAAAATAGAACTGGAAATACTGGAAATATAAAGACTAATTGTCTAATGCAATTTATACATAGAATGAAAAGACACGTTTATATTCCAGTATTGTAGCTTACATCAAGCGGGGGGCTCAAAAGTTCAATCCCATTGCTTATCTGACCATAAGGTTCCATTAGATCAACAACTGATTGTATATCTTCCCTTGTTAGTGTCAATCCAAGATGATTAACCAGACTTTTGCTTATCCTCTTAATAAGTTTTGTTCGTCTCAACCATTTAGGAATAGTATCACTCAGAGTCTGCAAGAAAATCACAACTGAATGATGAGTCATATAAAAGATGTGACCTAGAATAAATCATGCAACACTTCATAGTCAAATAAGATGACAATGTGACCGAAATTAAAAATAATACATAAGAATATATTCAGTATTAAATATGATCCCAAAGACCGGGTTCTACATACATAGCTTCAATTACATACATATAACACAGGAGTTTATACCAAAATCAACAATAGGCACACATATTGCTGGCAGAAACATCAAATTATTTGTATAACCTTTTACTCCACCAATAGAAAAGGATGCGATAGGTATTGTCACAGGCCTGTTGTACTTAAAAAAAAAAATAAAGATGTGTGTAACATTGATATATAAACCGTCTATCCATGTGCTAAGTGCTGAATAATACTGAAACATGTGCTGTGCCTTGGAGAATAATTTATAAGACTTTCCTACCAGACTTTTGGATTTAACAATGTTTGTCAAAATAAAATTTATAAGATTAGAGATTTAAGAAATAGCCTTGCATTTCAAAGTTAAAATTTTGACCCAATGCTAAAAATCTATAGCTTGCAATAAAACTGAGAATCCAACTTTTAATTCCTAAGGAATTTGAGTTTTCGAGTACTCTTATTTAACTCTTTTTTTTCTTTTTTTTTTTTGCGGGGGGGGGGGGGAACTTCCTTATTTACATATGATGTCGTATGTAAATGTAAATAGAAATGAAAATAAAATGAAAAACAAGGACATTTACTTGACTTAAATAAGTGTTGTTTTGGTATCTTTACCAGCTAAGGGAGTGTTTGGTGTTGCTTCTCCTCTATAGAAAGAAAAACTAGAAGGTTGGTTTTCTAACCTCTCCTAAAAGTGCTCTGTTGACATTTTCTTCTGGTAGAATCACTTCTCAGATAATGTTACTAAACAATTATTTTGCTAGGAAGTGCCTTTTTTGCTTAAAAGAAACAAAAGCAATTTTTAAGAGATACCAGATGCACCTTAAGTCCTCACCTGCATGACTTCCTACTTAGGCAACCAACATAAGTAGGTGTAACATCGAGTAGGCCGCAGTTCTTAGCAAACCTAACTTACCTCTAAATAAAGGCAATGGCAAAAAGGATCGGCTAAGGACGAGGAGTGAACAGGAAAGAGAGTGGGAAGAGGAACTTAGACAAGCGGTTAAGGATTCTATTGGCCATTTAAGGTAAGTAAGTTCAATTTTTTTGGAATTAAGGTGATGGTTTGTGAGTCTTTCAGCTCCTTTCAAGTTCATGTGCGTCCCAACCTATGTTACCTGGTTTGTTAGTTGGCTCAACATGGGTTTAGATTTGTCATTTGCGATTTGCTGGCTACTAATGAATCCAATATGATAGGGGTAGGATTAGAAAATTATATTTTAAAATTCTAATATATATTCAATTATTAATTAATTTTGGTTAGAATGGTAGCTCACGGAATTTGACATAGTAATATAAATTTGATGAAGGAAAAAAAAGAATCACGCATCCAATAATCAATAATATATTAAAAATAAATTATTTGGATTAAGTATATATGCAGCCATTAATTTTATATAGGACTTACATAGTTTGTGACGTAACTTTTTGTTTGAGCTTATAAGTTCTCTTCCCTGTTTTCCATGTTTCTGCTTGACCAACAGCTTCCCCAATAGGCCAGCTTTGGTTGACTTCCTCATTGTTTTGATCAAGGTATACCGAACCGGTATCAATAGGCGTACCAGTCGCCTACCGAACCAGCAACAGCACGCGCGCGGTGCACTGTGGACAATGCCACAACGTGTTGTGGCATTTAAATGCCATAAAGCGCCCGAAGGCGTACTGGTGCGACCGCTCCGGTTCACACCGGTACGCCCTCCGTATCGCTCAATTTCGGTCCCATAGGGGCTGAAACCATTTTCCATCGCTATACCGGATCGGTCTAGTACAGGCTAAACCGGCCAGTACAGGCAGAACCGGCCGGTACAGGCCGTTCAGCATACCTTAGTATCAACCAATACTGCAACATTTAGGATTGTATTAGCCAAAATGAATTGACCTTTTCTAGTATAGGCCAAAAGAGTCCAATATGAATTTTGTATGAGTCATGAAGTTTGCATTGTATTATGAATGCTGCATTATAGCACAAATCATATCCGTAAATATTGCTCCTTGATGGCAGTAAAGCAAGGTTTGAAAATTCGGTTTCAATTTCGATTTTGGTTAGGCTTGTAGAGTTTCTATTTTAATGGTTTCAAAAGTTTTGCTCAAAGTTTTGGCATTATGGCCAAAAGATTGAAAAAAAATCCAAATAATTGGAAAAATATAAGAAAAACAAAAAAAAGCCAAAAATCTATTATCTAACATTTTAGAGTATTTTATATAATATAGGTTCTTTGTTTGTGTAGTATTGACAATCTTAGGCTGATGCTAGTATTGCATATGAGTGAAACTATACTATCAATTTTGTCATGAACACTATATATAACATATATAACTTTGTTCTTGAACTTTGAATGCTTAAAAGATCATTTTATTTACCAATTCTAAAGCCTTCTAGTGTCATGTGCATTCAGTTTCTTTATTTTCTAGTAGAATTCATAAATACATTGAATACTAAGAACTTTAAAGTTAAGTGGCTATTTGATTATTTCTATGTAGTTAAAGAATGTTACTTCTTTATATTAAAAATTTGTAACCTCTTTGAAATGTCTCTTACTTAGTTGTCCAAATTAGCCTTTGTAATATTCTACAATAGCGATCTCTTTTGGGCACCTCAGTCAATTAATGTTAAATTCATTATCTGTCTCGTCTTTTAACTTAAAGAAAATGAGAGAAAAATCATCAAAAATTAATATTATATAGCATTTATAGCTAGTTTCAATCAGTTTTGACTGAAACTGACAGAAACTGACTGAAACCCAAAACTCAAGACCTCACTTAGAAGTAGAATATTGTAGAAACTGGGAACTGAGAGCCAAGTCTAAGTGAAAAATTCTTGCTAACAAGGAATTCTTGCTATAACTACATTTTCTTACAGCAATTTGAGCTCTTTAAATCTTCAAACTATCTAGTGTTTCATCTGGTTCCCAAATGTATAACCAGCTTTCCATTGGACATACTATTAAAGCTATTAAAGCTCTGCATTATACTATCTCCATGGTTTTTGGACCATTATGCTAGCAATGGCTAGCACTATTACTTATGTTCCCCCATAGTGTATGATATATGCTTCACATCTTGCCAGCACTAATATTCAAAATGATAAAATAGTAAAACCATGGAATGCCGTACCGGCCCGTACCGACCGGTACGTACCGGTCCGGCCGTGGACCGGTACCGGAACGGATAAAAAACCGGTATTTCCCGGTTTTTTATCCGAACCGGCCGGTACGGGTGCGTACCGGCCGGTTCAGGCCCGTACCGGCCGGTTCGGAGCCCGTACCGGCCGGTACCGGCCTCGTACCGGTGCGAACCGGCCGGTTTTTTTTTTTTTTTTAGAACCACAGCGCCGCGCGCTGTGGTTTTTGAAACCACCCGGTACCGACCGGTACGGGACCGGTACCGACCGGTACGGGACCGGTACCGACCGGTACGGGACCGGTACCGACCGGTACGGGACCGGTACCGACCGGTACGGGACCGGTACCAGCCGGTACGTACCGGACCAGACCGGTACCGTACCGGTCCGGCCGGCCACCGGTACACCGACCGGTACCGGTACGGCGGACCTTGAGTAAAACATTCCATACTGCATATCAGGATGCTAGTAATCTATCAACCATGCATTTACTTCTACAAAAAGTTCCTACATAAACACATACAGCTGATCAACTCAAAATACTTAGTAAATGCTTCCTATAATATGCACAAGTACACAAACAACCTGAAGTTAACAAAACTATATTTATTTACAAAATAAAAGAAAGTTACATTGCAGAAATGCAAAAAGATGCACATTGCAATCTCACAACTACAAATTATGCAGCTCAACTTACAGAGGTAGTCCAAGTTTACTATTTGTTATCAACAATTACAATGCTTTAAAAAAACAAAATTATCACATCCTATATACACCAAGAACAAATGCATCATATGACAAAAAGATAAAAACAACAAATCACAACAACTCATAAATGACTTAGCACAGGACTGAAAATGAATCCTTACAAGGAATATAAGGTTCTTGGAGATCAGAAAAGATTAAGATTGAACAAGACAAGGGTGGCTTGAATACTATGTCAACTTTTCCAATTAAAAAAAAAGAATGAGGAATCAAAAGTATAGAGAGAAAAAAAAAAGCTAATATTTATCACTCAAGCAAGAGACGAAGCAACTGCTTCAAATTTAGGTCATCACCTGAATATGACCATGCATTAGGTAGAATACTTTTTATCACTTACAATGTAATATACATTGATATGCAAATAATATGTTAAGATTCGTCAATAATGAAGTTCTAAATTTTTGAATTTATTAATAATTCGGGAATCTTTACAATAGGAAATGATTGGGAGAAATTGATCATATGGTTATTACCGGGGATTATAATTAGAAAGAGATTCTTCTCCTGCAGAACTAGATAGGAACACTGGTTGCCAACACTCCTACGAGGATGAAACAATTAAGGCCTGTTTGGCTATTTCTACAGGATTGAGCTGAAAATCATTTAGGATGTGTAGACTGGGCCATCCATTTAAGCATGGCCCTATATCATCCAAACTCCACCCAGCCCAAATCCTGTGGAAAGAAAAAAAAAAGATCTCCATAGGTCTTTTTCTTCTTCCCGCAGCCCAAAAGCTAGAATCTGGGCTGAGTTTGGACAGGTTCTTGGAAAATGGAAGCTAGATGGGCCAACAAGCCTGATTCCTATAAGATTTTTAGCTCAATCCTGTAGGAATATCCAAACATACCCTTAGAAGTTTTCTATTCTTTCCCATCCCAAAAAAGAAAGTCCTTGGAAATGTAACAGAAAACTTATGATACTCCATGACTCGATAACATCGATTAAGCTAGTTAATTACCATAAGTCCTCCTATAATTTCATGCTTTAGAAAGCAAAAAAAAAGAGCAAAAAAACTAACATCGGTTTTATGCTGATTCCAATTGTTTCTCCATAGGGAGGTAAAAACTATATGGAGGCACATAATCATAAATCCATGATATTTAGTTGTTATCTTTCTCAATAATATGTTTACAAAGCTCTGGTGCTCGTGAGAAAGAAGCAAATGGCAAAAAAATTGTCAGTTTTGGCATTAACTAACTTTTTATGAAAATAAATTAGAGATAGTAGTAAGACAACTAAAAATTTCATACCGCAAACCAGCTGCAGTAGCACATTAACTCATCAGTGTCAAGAAACTTGTTCCGAAAAGCACTACCTTCCAGTGCCAAAGGAACAAGTTTCAATTCTATAGGCCTCAGCAAAGCCGTCTTCTCAGCAACCTGGAAAGGAGAACATAAATTGATTCTTTAAAAGTTGAAAACAGAACTCAGGGTAAAATGATGACAAACAAAAGAAACAACCAAGGTTTCACTAGCGAAGCATGTTTCAGTTTAAGTATGGAATCATTCTTGCTTCCATCAACATTTTTGGCATCTATGGTATGAGAGTAATGGAGTCGCGGTACTTTATGGACTTGCAGAATTAACATTATATGTTATTGATCAATCCATTTTACCAGTTCTATCAATAAATGATAGAGAGGGTGCAAATAAAAATCAAGGATAGCATTTCACCTAATAAAATAATATCAGTATTGAAGTACATAATCATGTAGAGACATGTAACAATATATCAAAATATGATAGTCGGACATTTTTGCAAGATGAAGCTAATACATTTCGCAATAAAGTAGAGGACTGGGTTCCAGCCATAAAGGGAAGAGAATGCCAATTATAAATTTTTAAAGAGTAATAATACTATAGCATGAGAATCACCAGAGTTAGATAATGTAAATGTCTCAGAACATGCATCTTACTAAACCCTTCTGATAGAATTCCAGTGTTTGTGCAAATAAGTAAGATTATTCAATAATACAAATGAAATTTATTTCAGTTACTTGTTTAATGAAATACATATTCTGATCCTCGCCCACCAAGCAATGATCAGAAGAAACAGAAACAAAGTGAGTCCATCATTGCAACTAGAATACATTTATTGGTCCCACTGCCATATGGAGAGGCTGAGGATGAAATTGGAAAAGGAGGCCTGTTTCAATTTGCTTCACAGTATCAAGGAAAGTTACTAATTTGTCCAGATATAGTCATCCAAAGTCACAAGACAATATCCTCATGCAACCATAAGACACCGCCTATAATGGTAATACAGTTACAGGGTTTAAACATTCAACCATTGTTTTCATTCCAATATGTAACCTAACTCATTATGCAGTCAGTATAGGCACCCAGGGTGCCTAGATAGTCAGGGTCCCTACCGAGGACTGCCAAGCCGTGGTCAGGGATCCCTACCGAGGACCACCCAGCCATCTTGACACACTTGTGCATGATTCCCTCCCCCCAACAAAAGAGAGTTATGAAGTCTGAAGCGCAGTTGAAAAACTATGAAATTATAAGTGCAAAAACAGACAAACTACAAACAAAAGCATCAAGGACTTACGTGATTGTACCTTTTTCCAATCTACAAAATCAGTTAATCCATCATCCATTGTTTCTTTCGCTGCTAGGCGCAATATTTTTTCCCTTTCCAGTTGAGTTGGCCGTTGAAGATGCAATACCCTATCCATCCGACCGGGTCTTTGCAAGGCCTCATCAATTTGTTTAAGATTTCTAGTGGTAGCCATTAAAACAACTCCATCTTGTTTCTCAAACCTGTGAAGGAAGTACCTTGTAGGTTATAAAGAGTGTCTACTACCGTGGCACAATGATAATAAAAAGTAAAATGATTTGACACTCAAAAATAGGCCATTAATAAAGGACCTATGTGAAAGATAAAACTTGCAATCTTCTTTAGTATAAAAGTATTTATTTTACAATCATAAACACACACATGATGATGTAAGTAATGCTTTTGGGAAGGAGTACTATTTTGGGAAGAAGTTTTTGCAATTAATTGATTTTGTCAAAGTACTTGTGAGGTAAGTAATGCTTCACTTTTCCAAATTTATCGGCAAATTGTACGATTATGATATTAATTAATCACAGATCATATTATTTCATAATGCATGAATTTGATGCCTACCACCCTCCTCTCTCCCACTCCCTCCCCCCCTCTCTCTTCCTCTCTCCCGTTCTTCCTCTCCACCCTCTCTGTCGTGTCAGAATGTGCTCCGCCAGCCTCTGCCGGTCTTCTCCTTCTCTCTCCCTCCCTTCTCTCCCTTCTCTCTCTCTCTCTGTTTCTCTCTCTCATTCTCCCTCGCCCCCTCTACTGTGTCGGTACGGGCCTGGCACGAAACGGCAGAAGGGCTGTACCGAACTGTGCCGCCAGTTTTGGCATAGCAATTCTTGCTCTCAGTCTATATTAAGGACCCCGCTAATGGGGGCATTGCCGTAAGAAGTTATTTTGCAAGAAGATGCACGACATATCGTAAGCGGATGCGCAATTCTGAAGGACTTTGTTGTAAGATGATGCATGGCATGCCACAAGAAAATGCACGATATCATGACCCTGTCACAAGAAAAATATAGTCATAGCTCATAGTTGACGAAATAAACTTGATTGTTTGAAAAAACTTGGATTTATGAATGAAATTTGAATTTGAGGAAGATTGAATTTGGCATGCATAATATCTTAATAATGCCGCATATCTAGATTTGATTTTGAACAGATGAATTCCATATGCTTATTTTCAGTACATTATTATTATTTTATTGTCTGATTTATCTAGTTAAAGTGTTCATTGCTTACTAGGTTGTCTAGCTCATTATTCTATATTTTACTGTTTTTACATATCTTGAGAACTAAGCTAGCACAAGGATACATTTCAGGAGAGCGATTAGAAGCAGAACTTTGATCTATTTATTAGTCTAGAAATTTATTAAAGTTTGATGTAAGATCTTTTGAATATCGTTGAATTTTATAAGATATTAAAGTTTGAATTTTGGGTATTTAAATTTTTTAATTTACTTAGTTGATTTTTTATTCCGCTGCTTGATTTATGATATCATGATAAGATACTTTGCATGCTTATGGCAAGAGTTCCCTATGAATATGCGGCGATTGCCGCGACCCCGGCTCACGATCTCGTGTCGAAGGCATGACATTTTCATTTCACTTTCTAATAGATTATTTTAAATTAAAATAAGAACTAAATTGGGTTGTAAGTTTATTAGATCTAATAGTAGGGATCTTGATTCATGACATCCTTGCCATCCATCAAATGCTCCCTCTTAACTAAACCACGCATATTGTACCTGTCTAGACCAATATGAACCCTAAATCCCGACACCCCCCTCTTTCCTTGTCCTCATAAGCCCATCCCAATTAGTCCATCACCTTGACCTTTTTCACCTCTTATCTTGTCCGTGCACCACAAGCACTCCTATCTTGCTTTGGTCTCCTCCAACCAGCCATGTCAAAGATCATTGGCTTGATACATCCCACCATCAAACCACTTCCTCCCCATTAGGAGGGCCACACTGCGCCCCCACCCCCCCAACCCCCGCGTGCCTCTCTCTCTATCCCTTGCATATGAGGCACAAATTGCATACCCCCATGACACAAGTACATCAGGCTACTTAGCAGAGTCCAAGTGCTGTGGCATAGACTGTCATCCACCTTTGAAGGAGCTCACTATCCCAAAAGCATGGTCTTAAGCAATTGCATCGCTCTTTTCTGCCATTGCAGCTATCCTTAGGTATCATAAGACTCTCCTCAATTGAAATAAAAGAAAAGAGCAAGATCACACTTCTATATTTGCCTGGTCAAGCAAGCCAGAATAAGTAGATTATATATCACCAAGTATGGTGATCAGCAAGAATTAACACTAGATGAGTAAAATATATCATCACTTCAAACTTCGTTAAACTTGAATGGAATATTCAATGTAAATAAACGGTTAATCAAAAACCACTAATATAGAATTACAAAAATCAGCAATGCAATAAATACTAAGACCAAATATAAGGTGATCGTTACCCATCAAGTTCCACAAGAAGTTGATTAATGAATGCCTCATGGTCTTGCTTTTTAGTGTGAATAAATTGGCCACGAACACCAGCAAAGAGATCAAAATCCTCGACGAAAATAATTACTGGTGCCTATACAATTAAGTTTACAACAATTCCAAAAATTAGCAAGAAATGTATGGAGTTTAAAAGTGATCATGGATAAGGATTTTAGAAATATGAGAAAATGTAAAATTTTGTGAAGAATCTCATGTTAAAAGAAAACTACAGTTTTAAGTACAACAAAAAAATATGATACTACAAATATTCAAGAGAGGCAAAATAAATAAAGTTATCTTAGAAGAGTATAATGTAATATTTAAGACTAATTCCATGACATTATTACATCAAGTGATCCACTAAAAGCCTTTTGAGGTTCATTGTCTTGAAAAGTATATTACCACGATACCAGAAAATGAAAACTAGATTATACTTTAGCTATGATATGCATGATATTGAAATTGCCATTAACAAGATTATACTAGATTCTCTAAGCAGCATTTATGAGTGAGTTCTCATCAGGTATAAATATCGTCATTTTCATCTTTTATATGATTTTTTTAAATACTGTCCTTTATAAGATGTAAAATAAAAGAAAAGGGCTGACTAATAATAGTCAACCAAGAACTGAAAGTACAACCAGATCCCTTGCTGTCTGGAACAACTCTCTAACATTTGATGCACTTTGACCAACCCATAGTCCTGCTTCAAGCTGACGAGCTTTGACCTCAACAAGAGGAACTTTGGCTTCTGCAGCTATCGCCAATGCAAGGGACGTCTTCCCTGTTCCTCTCTCACCAACAATAAGAACTCCCTGCAATTTCAATTATTATCCATCTTCAGTGAATCAACAATAGCAATTATTAGGCCCATACATTTTAGAATTGTAAGAGACGTCTACAAGAATATATTGCATGCAGAACAAAGGTATTTCATAGAACATATATGTATGCATATGTGTGTCCATAAAACAAGCAGGGTGCGTGTGTGTGTGTGTGTGTATTTGTGTGTGTGTCTACAAAAAACAAGCAATGTCTAGCAAGACATGGTTTGAAGTATAAGAGCATCCATGATGAATGATAGCAAATAGATTGTGTACCATGAACGTACATACTAATATTGCACAACCTATTATCCATCAGTTTTAATACAGATGTTTTCATCAGGCCCAATGTTTTCAACAATGTATTTTTGCAGAGAAATTCTTAATAATGCATTTTTTATCTTAAATTGCCGTCCGAAGTTTTTATATGGTGCAAAATGATTGTTTCAGTGTCTACAAAAAAAAATGCATATTCTAGTATATTCATTATGGAGGTAAGCTTATAGATATCCAGCATGTATATTTGACCATATGGAAAATACAAGAAAATGTCTGAAATGTAGTTTATTAGTAGAAATATTCACTAAGAGAAAGGAATAGCACATGAAGTGTACTTAGGACATTTCATCAAAAAAAAAGAAGTGCACTTGGGACATACATTTAACATCAAGCAAATTAACCATATGAGTGTTGTCATGATCTATTGTTTGCTGCATGTCTTAAGAAGTGGCCTGCTAATGATCAATTTCATGGTCCCTACAATGTTAGTTTGCATCTAGAATATGTGAATGAAGTGCACTCAAATTTTATCAAAAACTTTTTAAAAATACAACCACCTAACATGAGCATTGCATAATTGACAATTTGTAGTAAAATCTAAAAATACAAATTAGTTAATTGACTAAAGAAACTCAATGACATGATCATACCCTGGGTGCACGAGCTCCCTTTTCTTGAAAAGCAGTAGGATTTTGTAAACATGTCACAATGTCATCGATTTCCTCTCTCATAGAGTCAATACTAGCAAAATCATCCAATCGTATCGGTGGATTCTTTACCCTCTGCAAATAGAACAATCACAAATACACGATACCAAAAATGAAGATTATTCTAGTGCAGATCAAGCAAAGTCAAAACATATGACATTTTGCTTGATTAATCCACACCTTCATCTGATCAAATGCAGACCTTATTGGATCAACCCCCTCCTTTTTCCTTCGAAGCCTTCTATATAACTTGTACTTAAAATAAGCTTTCTGGGAATACAAAAGCCAAAATAAGTTTGTTCACATTCACCAATATTATTTTGGGAAAAAAACAAATTGGCAATGAAAAAGATGATGATGATGGTGATGAATGCGATAAGTCAGAGGTATGCAAATGGCTTCAATCTGAAGATCTCAACTATTCCATGCTATTTTCCTTTTAAGACAATATTGCAGCTTTCTTTATCTTCAGTTGTTTTACCCTTCATTCTACATGTTACTGTGATTTAAGGTCTTATATATCATCACGCATTAAAGAATTCACATGTCAATCTTTATACATAAAATAAAATACGAATATTTCTAGCAAAGAATTCAGAGAGATAAATGGTATAAAGAATAGAATACTAATGACTTTAGCATACAATTCACTCAAGCCAGCAAAATCGTTATATAGGAAGTATCCAAGATCTAACAAATACTTTATTTTGGCAATTAGTGATTTGATTAACCTGAAATTGAAAAGGTGAGATTGGTAATCACAAAGGCATACCACTCTCCGTAACTTCCGCAGGTTTGGATCTCTACGAAAGGGTCCATAACCTAAAAGCCTTGGAATCTTTCGCTTAAAAAACCTTAGCACATTAAACAAAACGAACCCAAATATGGTGCTCCTTATTAAAAACCAAAGGTACCACTGAATGTTGTCTGTCTTCCTGGCCTTGTAATTCATTTCTGCCTCAGACTGCCATTTCAAGTACCATGTTGTGCCAACAGCTTGATACACTTCTTCAGGCCATGCCATTCCTAAGCTCATTCTTACCTGATACAAAAGATAATGTTACAATATAAATTTACAGTTCTATTATCATGAGGCACCAGACAAAGTGCCCTGTTTATTGACCCTATTTATCAATCAAAAATGAGGCCTAATATAGAAGAAAAAATGGCAAAGTTGTTCCTGCTACTACCGGCTTTGGAATAATAAGCTCCACAATTGGAAAACCTATCATGACCATTACATCATCAGTGATATTTTTCGTCTTGGAGAGAACCCAATCTTTAACATAGGATACAACGCCTGACTTCCATAATCCCACTAAACACCGTGATATTATCCTTGTTATCAAGAGAAGCTGTTGACGAATATCTAATTCAGATAAAGGAATCCACATCAAATGAACAGCAGTTGGAATGCCAGATGCTAGCATTTTAACATAAAGACCATCAAATCCCCCAAAGTCTTCAAAAAGCAGGTCAAATTCCTGCATTCAGTTTAGAGATTCAGATAGATTTTAAAAAATAATAATGATAAAGCAAGAAACATAAATGACGTGATAAAAAATGCGTCCTAGTTTCATAGGGCATTTTCACTTAAACAAGTAATTAGAGAATACAAGAGCAAAAAAAAAAAACTTTGCATGATAAACAATTTGACTAACCTTGATATCAACATAATATTCCTTATCATCACCTTTAAGTGTAAGATACATAGCAGCCCAGTCATGCCTAATACGAGCACCTCCAACTAATTTCTTGGAGATGGCATAAGGTACAGCTACTGGATCCATTTCCCATATATTTCTTTCATCATTGTACCACGTTTTAGTCATCACTCTCTCCCGATCCAGAAGGATACGCTCCTGCAACAAAAATATTAAACAAATCACATAAAATACAATTAGTGGCAGCAAAAGACCTGCAGCATGACATGACCTAACATCTAAAGGAACTACAGCATGAAACCCCTGCAAAAACCAGGAGGTCTGGTATAAAATTACCTAGCAACAAAACTATGGGTGAATGAAATAACAAACATAGACGGATAAATAAAGTAAGTGGAATAAGTTTGTAAATAAATAATAGGTATGCATAGGCCTACCCGCAGTCTCCATTTAACCATTATAATTACTTTGTCAGCAGTCACCATTTGATGATTGCATATCCAGACTCGATATTATGTTTGCAAGATGTTATGTTGCTAACTACCATGAAATTAATGAAGAAACAGGAAAAAAACAACTTGACATTCAGCAATTGGCCCTATATCCATGCATACAATTGTTTATTTCGGTTTCGCAAGAAAAACAGTTGGCATGAGGACTGTCAATTTTTAGTTATCTCAATATATGCTCAATTCGACAAAATGGTTACCTGTCTTTGAGCCATGTACTGCCTACCATAGTCGATATTCTCCAGTATCTCTCTTTTCAAGTTGACTTTTGCTTCCTCACGCCACTTCTTCCATCCATGAAATAAGTGAAGGCTGACAGCTTTAGGAAGTACAACTTCTTTTGGGCCAAACATCCACTTCAACTCCATATCAGGAAAACCCTTCAGCACCTCTTCTTCTGATGTTCTCACAAGAAAATGCTTTTCATCCCCAAATTTTTTTAGCTTTCGTCTTAACTGAGTCTCAAGATTCCTTTGCATCTGCTTGGACTCTTTAAGAACTCGCCTTATATTAACAGCAAAACTTTGAGTACTACTATCTGGATAAATTTCAGAATTTTCGGCTTCCAAAACTTTTGGCAGTAACATCTGCTCCCAATATTCATTACGGGCGGTTTCTAGATCTTTCTGGATATCATGTCTGGAAAGCCTAGTGGGGAAGCTCTTCAACTTACTGCAACAATAAATATTTTAGCACTTAATGAGAAAGTGGGGTGTAATAGTGTTTTTTTTAGCATAATGGTATTTTCTTAAGAAAAAAAACAATGGAAATATAGCAGTTAAGGGAACGCTAAAATAACTTATAGTATCTTCCTTTGAAACAAAGCCTAAAAAAATGGTTATCAAATATAAGCATTTTGCAAATAAAACTTATACAGCACATAACTCCAATAACATATTCTTCTAAGATATTTGTAACAATATATTTAACCAGTACAAGTTTATATACCTCTATATCTGTCAATGTATCAGGACATACACATGCATCATTTTCTATGCTTGTGACTTCATATAAAAGTAAACATTATGCTTCATAGTGCTATAGCAGATGGCAAACTTGATGCTCACATAAAAATATCCGCATGCTTATCTAGAATATATAAACAGGGCTTGGTGTAGTTTTATACTAACAGTTATCTACGTACTTTAATATTTTCTTCATTTTCCTCTGGCCCACCCAAATCTCCTTATCATCATTTGCACCAAACAGTTATGAATGATCTATGGTGTCATACTGCCAAGGCATCAACCATTGGGCAGTCTACTTCTATCGACAACCAACTGAAGAAATGACCCTTTCTACCAGTTAATACTAATATATAACATCACAGGTCTTAACACATAGCATCCCCCTTTCATTAATTGGTGGTTAAAGCAATTAACAGGAACGGAGAAGAAGGGTTTGGCTGTAACATGTAACCCTCTCTTTATCTCTTTGACTTGGGATAAAAATGTTCTCTTTTGCTTGAGATAAGATAAATAGAGACAAAGAAGCTTTTCTTTTTTACCCTCTTTTAGCAGACAAGCCCCCTTCCTGGTCTCTCCACTATATAACCCAATAACCCAATGGCCCAGTATAACTCTAGTCCACTCTACTCCACCTAAAAGACCAAATAGTTACATGCAAACCATTATAGTAGAGCAGTAGGATGTCAAGACTAAGGGAAATGTATAAAGCAGCCAAAGCCATAATGCTACTCAACATTACAGTGAATCTCAGCTACAACCCAAGGAGGTGGTAGCATATGTTCAAACTAGAACAATGTGATGTAGGGTGATCAACTGCTTCATGGCCTTTTTAGACCTCTCATCTTCACCTTCAAGTTTGTGAACTGCTACCTCATAGTGACCAAGGATATTGCTACGCCCATCATAGTGCTAGTCCTTGCTATACAAGGTGTAATAATATGGAGAGATACACTGGCTTCTCAATCCACATGCACCAATTCTTAAATTGTTAGCTTCCCACTGGTCAACATGATGTACAAGCAAGGTATGTTGTGCTGGCTTGAATCAGACAGTACGAAGTGTACCATACCGATTCGGTATTTATATCCGGTACGAGTGACGTACCAACACTCAGTACACCAAAAAAAATTTCATACCGTACCATATCGACACTGTACTAGTGTGGCACCGGTACGGAGCCCAGTACCAAGATGGTGAATCTTGTGTACAAGGGATGCCATGGGATTCATTGTGCGGATGTCAGCCATGCAATCGATCATGCAACTCATGTTGCTACTTTTCATATTCAAGTGGCGAAGGAAGAAAGCAACTGTAGATAATAATAGTGACCACTAGTGGCAGTGACAATATTGGTGCTCTTGCTTTGTTAGTGAAGCCACCATTGGAGAAAGATGTGGGGATGGCAAGCAAGCTATCACACTAGTCAACGATGAAGGTTGTGTGGCTCAAGCTCGCATGCAAAGTTAAACTCATACGTGAACATCTTTAATATCACATGAACTTCTATAGCAAATTGGTTTCCATGAAACTTTGGTCTCATGTATTGCAACATCATAGCTATGTTATACATGATAATATCATAGCTATACCATACTTCATTGTATAAGAGTATTTGTACTTTGGCATTAAACTATTTATACTTCGGTATGGACTACCCATACTTTGGTCGAGCACAAGCTTGAGCCATAACTTTACTAGCAACCAACAATAAGGCCAGCTCACCAATGTTCCTTTCCACATCATTTAACGATGATGACTCAACCAACATCACTACCAGCCATAGTCGTCGCCAACACCTTGCTTGCCACCTTACTCAACATAGCAAGAATAGAATGAATGCAGGACAAATGATAGTTCATATAACTGGCAATGGCACCAAGAGATCCTACAACAACCTTCTGTGCATTGCTTTAACCAGCAAGATGCCAACATTTAGTTAGTAAATAAGAGTGGAGAGTGCAAAGTCAGTGATTGACCGCTGATACTACTACTCTTCGTCCATGCAGATAGGACTAGAGCCACACTGAGTTTGGAGATGGTGTTCAGCATTGTGAAGTGGTAGTTCATCCCAAAGGGTCCAACATGGAGCATGAACCTGAAGGACAAGAAAGCAAGGATGAAGAAGGCCACAAGGTGATTGATTTTCTTGCACTACTCTTGAATCATAGTTAAGCCTGACTACAACATAGAAGTGACAGCATGCCCACAATCACCTTATATATATACCCTCAGGCCTCAACCATCAATCATCATCCTTTCTCTCTTCTAACATGGACAACTAAAGTGCAGAATGGGCTATAACAAGTCAACCTATCGCATTTGTATGATGGTGTCTTTCTAAATGTCGTAGACAACAATTCTATCATGCTCGGCATTATTGCAGAAATAACAATAATGATGATGACCTTTATGCTCACAAGCCGTATTTCAGCAGTGGTCATTCAAAAATATAAGTGTATAGAAATTTCTATAGATAATGTGATACTGGACAGGTTATGAATTTATATCGTACTTTAGTTGATAGTTTGATACTACTTAATGACATCCAATACCCATATCTCTTAAATCATCATGAATATATCCAGGACTCAAGTCCTGGTGGGATGTCCCGTGGGACACCAAGATGGTGTACCATCCCAAATGTCGGGACAAAACTGTCCATCTATTGTTCCAGCATCTTGATCAGCACATCTTGGGGCATCTCTATCCAAAAGTGTCGGGACGAGGTGGCACAGTGGCATGTCCCGTTCCATGAAAAAACTGGAACAACCCTGCCCCACGAGATTTAAAACCTTGACATATATACATGGTTTATATCTATATACATATATATTACATTATTCAAAAGGCATTGCTTTTTCTTAACTTGTATGTCTTATTTTTAAAAAAAAAGGTTTTCAGATTATTGATTATGTATAATTACCCTAACACATTTCAGACAGAAAATCCCATTACATTTGAAGACTGACCAGCAAAATTACCAATTGGTTTCATTTTGGCCTCCAACTGAAATTGAAATTTAGTTTTTAAACATTTTTAAACAATCGTAGCACAACTATAAGTGTAGAGTTGCACCAAATGAGTACAATACAGTGGAGAACTACTTTAAACTGTACAGACATTTAAGATAGAGGATAAAGAGAGGAGCATAATAAAGTAAGAAGGGAATTGTAGAAGTTGCCTGTACAAAGATGGACAAGAAGTGTTTTCCATGAGTCAAGAAAGAAGAAGGGAAGATGCAATAAAACATCGTTAGAAGCATTACAGAATGAACAGTCTAGAAAATTTGCATTGACAAAGTAGGAGGAGAGCAGGACACTTTGATCTTTTTGTTTTAGCCAATCAAGTTATGTCATAAAGTAAGATATATGGAGGCTGCACAGAACTGTATCAGACCATAAGACGCCGATGTATTTCCTACTATTTTTTTTCCTCCTCCTTCCCATTGATATTACAACTTCAATTTTGTATCATGAAAGAAGGATTCGAGATTTGCTTTCAATTTTCATCACAAACTACGACTTCCACTCTTGTTAGCAAGTCAGCATAAATTCAGCATGAATGGTTGAATTTATAATTCTTTTACTCAAATTTGTCCATTTCATCTTTGGAATGCATGGGAAACCATCAGAACAACACCTACAAGTGTCTTGTGAGAGCATACACAGCTACATGCACAAAGAGCTATTTAAATAAGGTAAAATGTCTGAATTGGCACCTGTCAAGACTGTCCCGTCTCAGCTGCTGGCTAAATCTCTCCACTAAGAGTTCACTCTCCCTCTCTATGGATGAAAGCTCCCTGATAGCTATACTGAATGTCAGCGTCTCCCTCCTCAAGATCCTATCGTCAATTTCCCCAACCTTCTCCCACAGTTCATTGTACTCCTCCTCCGCAACACTCATACTATTCCCCAACCTCTCCACATTCTCCTTCACCTCATCACCCCCTCCCTCACTCTTCAATAGCCTGTCGCGCTCCTTCCTTGCTGCCAAAGCCGAGTCCAAGACTTCCCCAGACCGTTTAATCAGCTCCACCTTCTCCTTCCTGAACTCCCTCAGCTCAGAATTCAGTTTCTCCAGAACCTCCTTCTGAATCTCCTTCCTCTTCTCCTTCACCTCCTTCAACGCTTCCCGAACCCCATCCATATCTCCTTTCGAGGACTTCACCTCCTCGATCCTTCGCAGAAGGATCGAGACAACCGCGAGCAACCTCTGAGTGTAATCTGAGAAGTCGTGATCCTTAAAGCTCTCATCTTTTTGGGTTTTAACTTCCTCTCTCGACGCCACACTAACAGGGGCGGCAATGGCATAGAATCGAGCAGCGGGCATCGGGAGGATACCAACTGCCGCGCAGAACAAGACCAAGGCGAGCGGTTTTCGCGCAAGATCCAGAAAATTCGTCCCATTTCGGGGGAAATTTGGGTATTTTTCGGAGGACTGGGGATTGGGGAGGGTGGGGGAAGCGGAAATGGAGAGATTTATTGGCAGAAGAGGGGAATTGGAAGGTCCGGAAGAGGCGGCGGCCCGGCAGCGGTGGCGGCGGGGTTGGCAACGGAGGAGGGGGAAGGAGAGGGTGCGGCGAGAGGAGGAGGAGGAGAGGGTGGAGGGGAGGAGGGAGGAGAGAATGGTGGATTCCATGAAAGAGGAGGTGAAGGAAGATTAGGGTTTTGGATTCATAAACGCTACCATCTTGGAAGCTTTTTCCCCTGTTGTTCAGGAAGCGGAGAGGGAGAGGGGGGCAGAGGGCTTTAGATAGGGTTTGAAAATGTTAAATACTGGTGCCCGTAAACCCCAGCACCGTCATGAAACGGGAGGAGAGGTGTAGATGAACAAATAAAGTTTTTCAGCCAAAAAAAAAAAATAAAGTTTCAAATTTTTAAGTAGCAGTTCCAAATCTTATGCAGCCCATATAGATTGGATGTCTGTCTTTTCTCATGCATCATGACCTACTTCACTGAAAAATGTACTTAAAATAAAAAAAAAATAGATGTTGGTGGTCTTCAACTTCACAACAAGTCCAAAAAAAAATAATAATAATAATTAGCTCTCTTTCTAAGTAGATGTTAGGCATACAATTCTGTAAGTTCATAATTTTTGTTATAATGTAGGTACTCTTAACATATTTTCAAATATATAAACATAATTTAATAATTTTTTGTATTTAGATCATAGCAAAATATTTAATTATTTTAATTTTAATTTTAAAATATATAAAACTACCAATATTTTTGATAACGAGCCCGGCCAACCTCGTAAAATATTATGAGTTATTCAACTGAAACTTTACCCAAAAGCCCTCTCTTTGTTTTTTTTAAATCCATGGAGGCTCTAAAAACACCATCTTAGATGGTTGTTGGAGAATTTTATTATGGCCGGTGTATCTAATTTGATGCTTAAATTTTCAGTTACTATCCTTCATCTATTATTTCTTAATTAGCCATGATAGTCTATACACACATTTATAGATATTTTCCTTCTATTTGTTTTTTAGCATCTCTCATGATTTCTTGTTTATTTTTTTTGGTAAAATATTATGGCTATTTATCTTAACGGATGGACGAAGAAAATTAAAGAATTAATGATCCTTCCCCCCATGATAGATGTTTTTTATCATTTTTCTTCTCTTTTGAAGAGAAATCAATCTAGCCCCGGCTAATGTTAGGTTTTTTTTTTTGTTTTTTGGAAGGCTCTTTTCTTAATTAAATGGATTGCTAATAGTTTTTAACTATTTAATAGAAGGAGAGTATAAATATTAACTTAGTCAATTAGCAGCTCTCTCACAAGGGTTTGCCAAGGTTGAAATCATGGATATTGCTAAAACAATGAAAGGAATGATACAATAAAAAATCTTAATAAAGAGGATAATTCTTTCCTATATGATCGATACTAAATATAATATATAATATTTATGTTCTCATAAAAGCCAAGACTCTCATCCTCTTAATCTCTGATTGATTAAGCAATCATAGACTAACATCGCCACATTCACAACTCTTCTTCTCGCAAGTGAGAATTTTCTATTTCCTCTAAATTAGAATATGTGTCTAAACAAATCGATCTTCTATTTTATGATTCCTATACTTACCTATCATTATCTCTTGTAACTTTCGTCTCCTACATTTATCCTTAGAACCTAGCATGATCATCTCAAATCACCACATCTAATTCCAACATGTTCAAAACATCACTTCAAAATACAAACCTAGTACTTGACCAACACATACATTGCCCAGGTTATTACATGCGCGCGCGCACATATATACACATAAATACATACATGCGTACATATATATGATATTAGTTTATCATATATTCTTTAATTGAAAAATAAAAAGCAATGACATGTTACAACATATTTGATTAGGTTTCTAAGTGAAGTTTTTAATTTTCAATTTTTAGTTTATTATTTTATATAGTTAACCATCTATTATTTTTATACTCTTTTTCAACCCAAAAAACATATGGTGCTCATTGTTCATGATTTATTTTTTGTAGCATTTATTGGATGTTTCACTGATAAACCTCTCAGAGCATAAGTGTTTAGCTTGATTAAGTCTTCTTGATTAACTCTTCAAGATATAATATTTGATGCCGGAATGGTACTCAAACCTCGTCTTCAACCTGTTGACCTGACACACATTTTTATTACCCAAACTTAGACCAAACCCGATCCTTTAATGGACTAGTCACGGAACAAAAGTTAGACCTAGAACCTCAATGGGTACGACACTAGATTAATAAAGCTTGAACCTGACTCAACTTGATAGCACTCTTAGATGTGATTAAACTCAACTTCGACGATGTCACCAAAATTGGTGTCAGTATAGGTTTTAATGTTCAAGATTCTGAAGGAAGAATTCTTGTTCCTGGATATTGGCTTTTATCTCCTTATACCAAGCCAATGGTGGAGGTGAGGGCAGCTTAGGAAAGACGAACAGTTGTTATCAAGATGCCAACAAATATTATTATCAATGGTGATTCGGCAATTGGATCAAAGCTCCTCATGTTAGAAACCAAGCCTTGCATCCCCTCCTAGTGGCGAACAAGGAGTTGGGGGTCTCACAGAGTCTGATGTTGCTAATTAATGTAACTCCAGATCAATCCTTACCCATAAAAGCTGACACTCCTTTACTTGAAGAATTCTTAATTTACCAAGGTAGTTCTCCAAAAAGAAAAAGAAAAAGAATTTTGAAATAATTAATTGATATTACTTTTGTTCAACTCCTACATTTGCAGGTGTAGTTCTATTAGTAGCATTAAAAGAATTTATTTTTGCATATGTGATGCATAGTTGCAGACATTTATATGATGGGGTTGGGATATGGGATAAGTGGAATGTTATACCACCAACTGGGAAGCAATCCTGCCAAATGCCTGAAAAGGCCATGAAATAGCCTAAATTGAATAAGGCCTTCTTTGTCTGGATCAAACATTTTAGGAGAGACTATATTGTATCTGTTAACAAATAGTTCTAAGCAGTGATTGCTTCCATAATTTGGTCACCCAATGCTTGAGATTATCAAAAAAGGCTATTCCATGGCAGGCAGATGAGCAGGTATTTGACAAGCAGAAGTGTTTTAAGGTATTTATTACATGATTCAAAAAAGAAATATTTGATTGTTGACTTTCAACCATCTTTCCAATAAGTATACTAGAAGGGGGAAAAAAAAAAAGGAAGGGAGAGCAGAAAAAAGAAGAAAAACACAGCTGGAGAACTTTTTTCCTATAAATTCCTACTTGCAATATACAAAGCAAACTAAAAGAAAAATATTACTTCCCTTGTATATCTTAAGCTTGAGAGACTGAAATTTAGACATTCCAGGGCAAGCATACAAACATTTATAAAAGAGAGCAAGAACTAGGTTCCAATACATTCATCAGCCCATTTTACTACATGGGGGTACTTATACATCAAAGAAGACATTGAAACATGAAGGTTTCCAACCGGACACCACTTCGACAGCATCTTTGGCCTGCTCATAAGATGATATCTGTGATATAGCTTAAAAGAGTATCTACAGCTTCCCCCATCCTGACTCAACCCATTGACAAAGAAAATATGGATTTTAAGCTAATTGTTTTCCAAACCCTATAAATAGCAGACAAACATGCAGACGCAAAATTTTGGCCAACCCAGAAGAACCGGTATTTAAATCAAAACATTCTGGTATTTAAATCAAAACAGATATCGGTCATGCTCAGAGTTGCACTTCCCGGCCATAGATCCAACTGAAAGGTACGCATGGTGCTTGCTTCGCCCTCTCCTGAGCTCTTTCTTCAAGTCTCCTGATCCTGGGAGCAAGAGTGCAGACGAAGTCCTGGGCTCTCTTACCTTCCCCAGAGAGGCCAGTTAACTCCCCCACTTTCCACCTATTAATAAGGAAATCAAGTATGTCAGCATAGTCCTTGGCCGTGTAGACGCCCAAACGCTGGGCCACTGCCGAGAAGTGCTCGAAGAGGTTGTCATCCAGACCATCGTACATCAGATGGGCAGGCATTGAGATCTTCTTCTTCATCATGTCAGCAAAGGCAAGCACGGTACCATCTGGGTCGATTTCCAACAGTTTCTCCACTATCTTAGTATACGCTGTCTCATGGCGTTTCTCATCTGAAGCAATTATACCACATATCTGAGCCAACTTCATGTCCCCATGTTCCTTGGCAAGCCTGGCAGTATTCCCATGGGAAATGAAAGTTGCCCTCTCCTGGAATGAGGTGTATATAAAACCAAGGTAGGGGCTGTTCTCTGTCCTAGGATCCTACAGACGCGAAACAAGAAAGTGACTTGTTAATTGATGCGACGTATTCGATGAAGTATGCAATACAATGAATTCAAGCAATCTCAAGCATTTGCTGACCAAATTATGGAAGCAATCACTGCTTAGAACTATAGTTAACAGATACAAAATAGTCTATCCTAACATGTTTGATCCAGATAAATAAAACACTAAACCAATAATAGACTGAAAAGAGACCTAAAATAACACAAAAGATTTCAGGCATAATATCAAGTAGACTATTTTTGAAGTAAATTGCGCTTGCTCGAAGTACTAAAAAGAAAAAGAAAAAGCAAAAGGAAAAAAAAGCCCATATTTTGAGATGATAACTGTATCTCAGTGAAGTTTCTCCATGACTGGTGAACTTTGAAGCTTGTTCAGGCAAGCAAAATGCACCCTTACTCTATCAGAATTTGATAATGCTATGATCACAAACAAGAAAAATATCAATTAAAGAAATTGAGTAAAAACTAACATGTCATGATAAACTTACCATTCCAGAACCTATCAGATACTGGATTGTTTTCTCAATTTGTTTCATGTCCACTCTACCAGAAAGGTATAGATACTTGTTGAGAAGGTCCCCATGTCTGTTCTCTTCAGCAGTCCAAGCCCTCGTCCAGATAGCCCAAGAAGTAAGGCTTGCCCCTGTCTCATCTCGAACTCCATCAAGGGTGTTGAGCATTGTTTGATATGTAGGAAGAGCTTCTTCAGTGATCATATCCCCAACCAAGCAAATTAAATGATCATCAGGGATCTCCTTAGAGCGTTCTCTCAGTTCCTTAACCTCTTCATAAAATCCTTCTGATGATGGATCAGGGAGAAAATCCTGGGGCTGCCAACACTTCTCAACCGGCTTCAGATGCACCAAGATATTATTTTCTGCCCAGTCCTCTAATGACTTAAAAATCTCCATCTTCTGAGGTGGCATTGAATGTGTGACTTGAACATGTACCTCACGTGGAGGCATGAAGGGCTTTTTTGGAATTTCAACCCTGATATGATAAATATAAAGCACAGAGTTTAGTTTTTAGAAGAATACTTCTTCAAAACATAATATTCACCAGACCAGATAACTTCATCTTGTGAGATCATAAAAATTTAAAACATGAAATTTTGGCTGTTATCCATGATGTACACATTTATGCAGCAAAGTCAGTTGGGGAAAAAATATATTCAATTAAGTTACTCAATGCAATGACATGACAAGCATACACGGACAGCTCAACATAACACTCTGCAACCACAGAAGTTTAGAAAACAAGAAATAAATAGCGATCAGGTATGCTGAGAAGAAAAGAATATTGGAGCTGATGACCTTGCACAAGAAAGTTAGTAAAATAGCTATCTCCACATCTAGCTAGGTTTTCTAATAGAAAGTATTTCTCTAAAATGACATCAAACTGCATAATGAGGACAATCCATTTCTCAGTCAGGCAATAACAAAGGAATATACTCTAGCAAAATGTTAAAATGTAAATCTAGACCATAGAAAGAGTTTACCATGTTGAATATGCTGAAATCCAACAGCTCAGAGTCATGAAATACAATAAGACTTGTTTCCACTAAGAAATCTTTTCCCATCATAAAATACATTAAAAAATAACATTTATTATCATAGACATTAGGGATGAAAATGGATTGGATGTCAGTATATTGATATATGTATCCATTTTCAGTTGATGAATAAGATATGGATACGAATCGAATAGATGTACAATATAAATGCAAATATAAATTGTATAGTTGAATTTTATGAACAACTAAATCAAAGATATTTATAGAAGGTGAATTAAGTTAAGGACACGTTAATATCGTCACTTATCTTCCTTCAAAGTTTATGAGAGCTATATAGGACTAAACAGGATTGCAAACAGAACCGGATATTCAGATACGGACCAAGTAGCTGTCTATCCACTTTCATATCTATTTTCCTTTAATGGATTGGATATAAATATGGATATTAGTTGGTTGCTGAAGTTTGTATCATATCTGGATGGATTTGAACAAGGAAATGGATACAGAAATCGATCCAGACAGATATTATCCAGTCTCTTTTCATCCCTATTAGACATTCCTCCTTGAAAATCAAGGCTTCAGACAGAAGAAAACATGCATTAATTACATCCGTTCTATAAACTGCAATCATAAATTCATGGAAACTGTTCAATTCTCTGCTACCAAATGAATCAAATCTGAACAAATAAAAAAATATGCCAATATACTATTTTCTAGAAACAAAATTCTAAAAGTAAAATAGAGAGGTGATGGTAAGAGCACATGGAAGTATAGACACATTATGTTCAAGAAGATTTTTCTAGAACACATGGGTGAAGAACTAGTTGTTCTCCGACTATGATATAGTGAGCATGTTTTGATCAAATTGTATGACATCATAAAGTTATGAGTAAACCTATTCATGGGCCGATTCGAACCGAGCTTGGGCCAGGCAACACAATTTTCTTAGGCCCCAGCTCGAACCGGCTCGACCTTCAGGCCTACCTTCTAGGGCTAAGCCTGGTTCTTACCGAGGTATCAGAGTTCGAGCTTTCATAATCATTTTATTTTTTAAAAAAATACTAAAAATTCTCAAAAAAAATTAAAAAAATTCTAAATATAAATATATAAATATTGTCAATAATCTACAGCATGTTTAGTATCCTACTAAGTTCACATATTAACAATAATCGTCAATTAAATCTACAAACACATCAAACATAAACAAATAACACAAGCAAAATAAAAGAAAATTGGCATATTTTCAGGGTAGCTATCCAAGAGACCCAGATTATTGTATGCAAGGGTGAGACCACTATCTATGTTGGAGTCAAGTCCAAGGCCTTGACTATGAATGAGAACCGGGTGTCTATAAGCAGCATAGACACTCTACAAGGGATTAGATACCAGCATGTATATTTTTAGACACTCTACGAGAGACTAGATATCAGTATGTATAATTCAAATCCATTTGACATATGCATTTTCAAGCTAAAACTATGTACTGTCTATTTTTATTTATTACAATTGCAACCATCAAGCAATCATATGGTCCCATGACCAAATAACAATAAACAACCTACAAATCACATTTCAAAGATCTATCAATATCATAACATACAGGTACTAGACCGGTACAATACACGATACCAAGATTGCGAGCCATGGTGGAAGGACTACTTTCTTCAAAGCTACTTTCTCTAGCTAAGTGAAATACCTGAACCAATAAATAAAATTTCCCATGCTAATGTTAGCAAGGATTGCTTAAAGGAAGTCAACTTAGTTGAAGGCTTGAAGCAACTAAGCAGAAGGTAACTAGTAAGGCGGGTATACTATAGCATGAGAGCATATAATAGAAAGCGTACACTTAGGATAACAACTAATGGAACTTAGTTTAACACTATAACATCCACATTTATGTGTACTTCAAGAGCCTCTACAAATTACCACCTATTCCTAAAAATTAATGATATTTGATATATTTATATCTCTTTGATGAAACTTCAGTAAGTTGAGAACATCATAATGGGGGGAAAGGTATTAACTAGCATTATGACTCTTCCATGACAATCTTCAAATAAGTGGAATATCTTAGATTATTTTAGGTTAAAGGCCAAGATGTGAAGTTCATCCTCTTCATATTCTACACTCAACTTTCAAAGAATTCTCTAACTTCCATGTTTATTCTCGATCCATCACCTGATTTAAACTGCACCTAAGATCCTTTTTAGTTTTAAAATAGGGCAGAAAGTGCAGTATTAATGTCAAATGCAGAATTCCCAACTAATATATGCACAATATTGCCACTATTTCATTCCTGGAATTTTGACAAATACAAATGAAAACCACTATCTTGAATTTATAGCAAGGAACAACTGGCTTTCCAAGTTACCATTTCAGAGTTGTAAAGTCAGGTATCACAGCATGAGTTGCAGAATTCTAGGCTCCAACACATGGCAACAGCTGAGACCTATTTTTCCTAGGAAAAATAAAATCAAAGCAACTTACTTACTACTTTATCAACTAGAGGTTAAAGCAACTGATTAGTAGGCTGCTAAGGATGCATCCACCACACAAAACTCGTGCAAAAGAACCTGCAGGAAAATATTGTTCAGAAACATGATTTGATGCATCACATTGGTTTGGTCTGATCACTTCTTCTAGACCAATCCATTTGGCCGCTTGACAAATCTAATCATTAAGAATGGACACCAAGGTTCGCTATCTGTATACTAGACCCCATACCATACCATGGTGCTACAGTGTTGATACCCCCTCGGTACCAAAACTCGGTTGAGTAGTGGTACTGTAAGCCCAGTATGGAGGAGTACGCACTGGTACAACAAACCATTGTGGACACATTTCTCATTAAAAAAAAGCAAACATTTTCTACTAGGTTTGTTCTTTGTTTCCATGGATCAAATAAATTGGTCAGGCCAATGAACAATTAACAGATTTGAACACAATCTATACTACAAATTCTTAAAATTATAAAGACCAATAAGGTTTATTTCATTAGTTCATTTTTTGTACATTCTATTGGTTAAAGTTTTCTTATACATAGAAAAACGGTAACCAACTTTTCCACGAAACTGTCAAGCAAAACAACTTCACTAGTTAATACGATGTAAGATGGTCAGAAGGCTACTTAATGCATGGTCAAAGATGGTAAAAGAAAAAGAAGAATGATAGGAGCTTCTGGACATCTCAATCCCAAAGAAACTGGACTTTTAAATGCTGCAAATTAGTGCTGAGATGCATCTAGATCCTACTTTGTTTGTTTACAAATGGTTTAATTCCTTAATTTTTAGATTCTGTATTTTTATTTCAGTCTGTGCATTTTTGTAACATTTTTATTATGAATTATAACTTATAAATTTACTGGAAGATCTGATCCCACCATATTAATACATGACATGCATGCATTTAGATGCACCAACAGATGTATTGAATCTCATTTATCTGATAGTCACTCATTTCCATATATGTTAAGACTCGTGATTTATAGAATGAAACATTCAACTTTCTTGCAGTTTTCCCAAAACCTGGTCTCTAGAGTTGTACTTGGTCCATGTATTCTCAAATTCACAGAGAGATAATACAAAAGAATAATATTGTAGGGACAGATATAAGAAAGAGACAAGCACAAGCATTTTCTATGGGACCAGACATCTTCTATGGGACATCTTAAATGCCATTGCCTTTCTTTATTTGGTTAAAAGGACTTATGGAATAGAATATCCAACAATACATGTTGAGCAGACATGTTAAGAAGGCATGCAAGCATTTTCACACGACGATAAGATCAGACCAATTTGACCTATGTGTCGAATAGCCTCAAGAGCAGAATAACAAAATCATAAACGCCAACACCACTTCTTTTTATATTACCAGAGTAAGCTGATTAAAATATAATAAAACCCATCAAACAATACAAAAAAAAAAAAAAATGAAAGCGAAATGGAGCTTGAGTATAAATCAATCCCATTAAATTACTTATATTCTGGACCAATTCCGATGGTGGCAAAAACAAAACCATACACTCACGAATACAAGACACCATGGATCCCTCAAACACCGACTCTGGATTAAATTAAAAAATAAGAAAGAACAAGAATTAAACCAAAAAAAAAGCACATGCTCCCCATAAAACAAAACGAGGACGCTTCCTCTACAAAAAAAGCAATCTTTTTTCCTGAGAACTAAGACAGTGGGAGCCCGGCGGCAAATCATCCGGAAGACGGGATCAAACTCGGGTGTCTTTTGCCAAGATTTTATCAACTCAGCCAGTCGGCGCCCTCGTAAAAACGCAATTTCGTCAAAAATCAGAGAAAAAGCCAAGCTTTTCACCAATCCCAATCAAAAAACATACAAAATACGGAGCAAAAAAAAGAAAGAAATAAAAAAATCTACAGATTCACACAAGCTGATAGCTCAGGACATCAAGATCACCCAGAACTGCACAAATTCCCCGCAATAAAGCAACACCATCGGTCAGGAAATAGAACCCGCAGCTTGATTCACGCGCACAAGAGCAACAGAAGTCCTAATCCAATGCAAGAAGGGAGTATAAGGAATAAACGAACTCACTTGGTGGATGGGCCGACGGTGGAGGCCATGGAAATCCTGGGAGATCTGGCGCTCCTCTTGATCTTGGGAGGAGAGAAGCATAGGAACGCCTCCGGTCGGAAGGCCACCCTCGACGCCATGGTCCTTTCTTCTTTTCTCTTCCCTTTCTTCCTTCTTTTCTTCTCTCTTCGGAGAGAGAGAGAGAGAGAGAGAGAGAGAGGGAGAGGGAGTGAGACAAGGGAAAAGAGAGAAAGGTCCCTTTTTCTCAGGTCCCTGCGCTTCAGAGAGAGAGAGGGAAAAGGGCAGCTGAGAGGAGTCCGGTATTTAATAGGAGCCCCATGGCCCCCACCGGAGACGCCGGCTCTTTTGTTCTTAAAATTACGCTTTTGCCCTCATTATTTTTAAACTCCTGATACTCTGTATTAGCATATAAATATTAAAATAATAATTTTTGAGGGTTCCGATCAAATATTAAGTGTGTGTGTGCATATATATATATATATATATATATATATATATATATATATATATATATATATATATATATATATATATATCAGTCCCAATAAATCCATATGTATATACTTTATTTTTTAATCATATTTTTTAGTATTATATATAATTCTCAAGTCGCACGACCAACAATGCATTATGGCCAGTTATCCCATGACTATAGTGTAAATTAGACATGATAATCAATGAATTTTTAACTAAGCAAAATAAATTATATTTCAGGAGTTTGTGTATGTATTTATGTATGCATGTGTATATATAAAATTGATATATATATATATATATATATATAGGTTTTAGTTTTATTTTTAGAACTATGCTAAGAAACTTGTCTAAAATATGTGTAATGCTACATTCATCCATTGCTTTCTTTCAATTGTAACTTTATGAGCAAGTAAATATGGTGATTTGAGAGGCTGAGAAAGTTGACAAAGTTGATACTTATATAGTGATATTACAGTAACATAATATTTTTATGTTTCTTCTAAATTCTTCAAATTTTTGTGCCTCAATAACTTGTACCAAATAGCTATTAATGACCATAGTCATATCACCAACCATTGAAATTATGGCTATTTGAAGGGTTCTCCATAAGTCAGTAGCCATGTGCAATATCATTGCAATTTCTTAACCTTTTTGCAGTTGGTGGTTGTAGCAACCAATTAAAGAATGGGGAGAAGAATATGAGAGTTTCTTGTACCCCACCTTACTTCTGCTTTGTTTTTGGGCTAAAAGAATCTCTTGAGAATTTAGATGAGAAATAGTGATCCTTGTGCTTCTAGCTCCTAGCCTAACATCTAGTCTTATAAAAAAAAAAAAAAAAAGACAAGAAAATATTAACCTAACGTTGATAGAAGAATTCAACCATCCTTGATGTCAAATCATCAAATGAATTTTATTTATAAGTTCAGATTTGAAGGAGTTAAATGTAAAATATACATCTAATTTTCTTGTTTTGATATTGCTATATTAAAAAGAAGCACATTAGAGTGGGAATATGAGGATATTCGACTACATTCTCAGGCAAATACTCCGTCCGCGTTCAACCTTTTGTTGTTGGCATTTTTTTGCTTCCCCTTCTTGGTGGTGCCTTGGATTCTGTCCTTTAATAATTTCTATACAAAATCCTAATCTTGTGATTTCAAGGGAAAGTGATGGCAATTAGTCGAGGCGCAACGGTGCGATGTAACTGGAGCTCAACTCAGGCGGTGCAATAAAAGCCGCGTCAACTTTGCTTTTGGCTTTCTCCATTGTAGTATTCAGATGGCTCCATGCTGGCTTGCCACCCCTTCCTCATTCTCCATCACCCATCTTGTTGCCTATAAGTCAATATGTCTTCGTGGTGGTGGGTCCATGCACCAAGAAATTATTGTTTTACGTTATGTTTACAAGCATGGCCATATATGCAACCAATTACAATGACTAATTTCTATACTATCGGATATTTTAAATGCATGCTGATGAATAAAGTTTCTAAAATTCATCAGTCGTTTTTGGCTGCATGCATAGCCACATGGTGCATACAATGCAAACAATAAATCTTTTCATGAATCTATATATTGTATGTCAAATTGCCAGTGGAGTTCAGGCTTAATATGTTTTCATGTTTTTATTTTGTTACAATTCAATTTTGTCCTCTAATGGTGAGTTTGAGTCACGTCATTTCTATTTTTTCTCTCTAAAGAAGATAGAAACGGCACGTCGAAATTTATATGGCGGAGGTGAGATGCGAACACTCGTCGCTAATACCGACCTTCCTCTAGCACAACTCGACCTAGTGATAGAAAATTCCTACAACGTTGGTTACGTGGTGAGATTTTGTCCATCGACTTTGGTGTAATCTATAGCTATATATCATTTAAGGAGTAACGTGTTCTCAAGAGGGGGAGAATTAAGGAAAGGTAGTGCTGACTTCATCGAATGTAATCTTATTGAAACGTACCATGTGAGAGATTCAGCTTCCTTCTTATTATGAGCATTTTGTATTGTATGCAAACCAAATAGGTGGTCGTTGATACACCACACAAATTCCTAGTTCGTACTAGATTTGATGGGAGAGGAATAAGCAACATCAGCTTGCATGCACATAATTTTCACATGTTCCGTTCTGCACCTTCTATGGATCATTATGGATATATATAAAGGAATAAGGTGTATCAATAAATATGAGGAAGCCATCAACCGATCTAGTACAATGACATTGATTACAGTAGGAGAAAATGTTGATAGTCATGAATGTGACATAATGTGGGTGACCAAAGCATAAATTGTTATGATCTACATAAGAGAGAGAGAGAGAGAGAGAGAGAGAGAGAGAGAGAGAGAGAGATTATTTACGTTCGTCCCCTTTTTCTCTTTTTTGATGGATGTGCAAATAAACGCGAGTTCTTAGCATTTACTTGGAATCTCTAGCTAAAGTGACCTATGGATGGAGACTTACATGAACATGACTCACATGAGAGAGTGGTTGACTACAATGCGATGTAACAAATTGATAGAGGGTTTATGTGAAGAATTGTGATATAATATAAGAATTAAATGGGCGATTTTAAGCTAGAAAACAATTTTCAGACAAATTTTCCGAGCACAATTAGTTTATTTTCTCATTTTCCTTTCCTACTTCTGTAAGATGCTATTGCATGTTATGCACAAATTGGTAAGACGCTTATATGTCATGCCATGCGAATAGGGATGAAAATGGATAAGTTATTATCTATTTAGATTTTTTTCAAATCACAATTTATTCTAGTATAAGTACAATTAGAGCAATTGATTGGTATCCATATCTATTTTTATATCCATGAAGAAAGGCTGATATTAGTGCAAATGTCATGGACTCGACCAAGACTTGGCTAATATGTGCTTGAGCCAATATATGTTAAATGGCTGATCAAACAAACAAAAAGGTTTGAACCAAAATCATTTATAAAAGGCTGCCATAGATTGGAATATAATTCTGGAGATCTTATCCAATCACGCAATATCAAGATAAACCAAAGATGTTATAGTATAGGTAATGTCCCTTTTTTCCTTATTTATAAGAGATGAATGTAGATATATTTTTTGAAAGGTTTAAGGAATCTTATAATTAAACATGGAACGGTCTAACCATTATAAAGAACATTTTCAATTAAACAAAATTTCTAGTTCTATTATTTTATTAGAATTCTTGATTTTTGCTTCTCCTTGCCATCTTTCTACTTCATTGTTGAATAAATCTTATTTATTAAGAAGAATATCATCGTGCGCACGAAATATTAATATGGTATACCAATGTCTAACACGAATTCAAATATCCAGTTTTATGTGCAATTTTGTTTAGTTACATATGGTTGTTATAGACTCTAAAAGAAATAAGTAACAACTTAAATATATTCCTGATTTAATCTTCTTTCTATACGACTACATATTGATTTGGTGGATGCAATCCCTAATAATAAATTTGCCATCTAGAGTATACAATATATAGGATAATTATTAAGATCCACTAGAAAAGTCAGATGATTAACTAGATCCAATTATATGTTTATTGTTTTCTGTACGATCATTTGTTTGTTCTAAAAAATAAATAAGAAGGCATGTAAAATATCTACAGTGAAAACCTTTCTTATGAGTAAAAAAATTAGGCTAGACCGAACCAAATTTGTTAATAAAAGAAGCTTCAAAATTATGAAATGAAATAGTATTTCATCCATAATATATGATTCATTTCCAATCATTTAAGACAAATATACAAATAAATTTTAACATCAAGTTAAGATATATATCTATATTCATATTTATTATATAAAAGTGGATGCCCAGTTTGTATCTAACCCATTTCCAGCTTTATATGCAATTCTAGTTTCATGCTTATCCATCCATTTTAAGACTATATATTAAACACTGCCTGAAGCTTATATATATTATTTCTCTACAGTATAATTTTGCCCAGCCTTAATCAACTAATATTTTTATCAGTGATTAAAAACTGTTTTGATAGATCTGTTAAACTGTTGTGACATTTCTACAGATTGACAAGTGATATACATGCAGAAAAACTATCTGTGGAAGTATCCTCCTGGAGAAAGCTATAGATAAAATTAGATACAAGATATCTATCAAACAATAAGCATAGTGACCGTAATTATAGTTATTGTTACTAATAACCATCTAAAAATATTTTTTATTGAAAGAAAAGTCACAACAAAAATAATTGTTGCAAGATATACTAAGACATAGGTTCCAACCCAATCAAAACAGTCCTTGAGCAAACTTCCTATAGGCCAATGCATGGGGGATACAATTTGTGCAAAGAATTATTAACAACGAACGCATAGCATGGACAAAATCAAGGCGCTGGAGGAACTACGTTTGTAGGGTTCTTGGTAACCGCATGGAGAATGTCAGAGTATGAAACCACACCAACCAAGATGTCTTCTGACTCAGCATCAGTTACCCAAACATGGGTAGCCCTGTGGGACAGCATCTGGGCCATCACAGCTGCCAACGAGCTCGTGTGCTTGCATGTCAATGGCGCGCTCCTTCCCCTGTACATGCTTCTCACCCTCCCTACTGCCTTCTGGCTTGCTTGGTTGCTGAAGAATCCAATACTTCTGCTGCTGAACTTCCTCGGCCTTGAAGAGGTCCCACCATCTTCCACCGGCGAATTGATAATAAAATCGGGAAGAGAGATCGGAGTTGTTGCATTATCATCTCCCCCGATAACAAATTGTCCTGCTGACAAGTTTGCCATAGCCCATGCTGCTGCTAAGTAATCACATTTCCATAGTTTGTACGCAGAGATATCTCCAACAATCTTGTGGGTGCCGTCAGAGTTTGTCTCCACAACTGCAATGGCACAAGGGTCCTGAGGGATCTTACGAATTGCTTCAAGGGCAGGGGAGGAGGCTTCAATATGAGCATAGTGTGGAGTAATGGCTCCAAGAGAGGAGATAGAAGATAGTGGGAGAGGGGCAAGAGCACCCAGGCAGCCAATTAGAAAGCGAACCACATCTTCTCGGGAGAGGAGGCAGAACTTGTCATCAGGGAGAGAAGATGGGGATGGTGGGCCACTACTACTAGCGCCACCTGGGGAGGAGGTTTCAATGTTCTTGAGCCATTTGCCATTATACAGAACGGAAAAGCGCTTGCTGATACCTTTCCATGCAACACTCTTGCGCACGAGGAGGCGCCTCACTCCCTGCTTCATCATCTCTAGAGCATCGATCAACCTTGCATGACAAAATTTGAGTTCTTAAATGAAAAAGGATCAGAAGTATAAAGAAAATAATGAAAAGGGATATAATAGTAGCCTCTCCATCATAAGCATCTTTTTTGACACTGAAAAAGTAAGCTATCATTTGAGGAATGCAAGTTTGTAAAAAGTTGCCTTTTCTTTATTTGGTAGAATGATGGTAATAATGAATATCCCCACATTATTCAAAGAAGCAGAGCTAGTAAAATTCAAGTTTATGAATTATTTACATTCTAATAGTTGAAGCAGAATTATCACATATTTGAGGAAGCATGAATCATAATTGTCATAAAGCAAAAACATTTGAAGCCCAAACTGAAAACAACCAGGATGAAAGTCTTGGGCAGGAATGGAGCCAGACCAAAACTCCAGTTAAAAAGCAACCAGCAATTTCTTTGTTTCCATAGAAACATGTAAGCTAGAGGGAATACAATCAGAGGCAAAGAATTGCAGGGAAATTTGGCTTCCAAGTGTATTGCATCGGACAGTAACCAAGAAATAATCCTTCATTCACTACTAACTGTTAAACTGGAGCAAAGATGATTCTACTAAAAAGGAAAAGATCAGTTAATGGGTCTACACTCCAATACCAAATATTTTCTCAAATAAGGTGCTTCAAATGTAAGTGTGCTGACTAAATTTTGCTGATTACAATCAACTACGTCCAATATTTAACACAAAAGGTGTAAAACCAGTAGGAAGGAACTCTGTTTTAACTCATTTTGCTAACTTATTGTAAGCGCTACAACATTATATGGAAACCACAAGACACTCAAAATAACATATCAAAGGCTCTAATGGAAACTGCGAAAATACTTAAGCTAGTTTCAGGGTTGAACATATCTTCAAGCTAAAAGACATGTTAAGAATGATGCCTCTGGAGTATTAGTCAAATTGACTGAACAACAAGCAAGTGAAAAATCTTTTGCCTAGCCAAAAGTGATCAGAAATTCATGTACTGCCACAGCATAATTAAAAACTGATGCTACAAGTAGAAGGAATTCACAAATAGCAAAACTCTTGGAACTTAAAGAAACAACTACCATACTATACAGAACATGTTAGAAAGCATACAGTCATTCAGGAAAATAGTTGCAATGAATTAACAACCTCTAGCAAAGTGTAACTGTGATATTTAACCAATCAAGTACATAGTACAAGTGTCGAATAAAAACAAAGCTAATAGAGTATATGAAATCAAGAGAGAAATTTCCATCAGATAACACCACTCTAAGGCCAAGGGGAAAAAAATACTTATCCCAATTGAATTGTTATAACCAAATCTGCAATCTCGATACCGGATATCATATCAGAACCTTATCAGTTTGGTACAGTATGGTACGGTACACTTTTGTGCTAAAATAGCTCTCTAACCATTTTTCTCAATTTTTATCTCAGTACACCTCGGGTACCGACCGGTACGTACCTCAATATACATGGATATGGAATAGTATACCTCGGTACAGACGGTATGAGTTTGTAGCGACTTAAAGATGTGTTTCGTACCAATTTTCTTCTGGTACGGTATGGTACAGAGACAAAAATTTAAGAGAAAATGGGTACATAAGTATATAGACAGATCTGAATATAGGAGACTGCACAGTAAAACAGCAATATATGGTAGATGATATGTGCACATTCTTGCTGCATGATTACGTAAGTTTCTACTTCTATGTGGAATCCTCGAGACTTCAGCGCATGAGGCCAGCCTCCAAAGACTAAAGCCTTCAACAACCATGAATGTAAGAAGCCTCATGTCCCACCATCCTTTAATGCTAAAAATAGATAGACACTTGAAGTTGTCCCCCTGCCTCTTACTATTGAGGATCCTTCATTTAATATATACACTCCTCCATTTGCATCCTAGCAATATGACTAATTAGGAACTATATTTATCACATCAGCTCCAAACAATTTTGACAAATGGGAACACAGTCATCCATGAAGTGCTCTGTCACTCAGATTAACCGCATGCATTGCAGGTGCCAAAAAAACTGTATATAAATATGAGTGGGGAAATTTTAAGTTATGTTTTAAGATTAAACACCGTTGTCAAAGAGTGGGGAAATCTGCAGGATAGAACTCCATGATAAAGGGATCAGAAAAGACAACAACTTCTTTTCTTTATGTCTTAATAAACCATGAAGAGAACACTAGTGATGCTTTAAGGTAGAAATGTGAAAGCAATGGTTCTTCCTTCATGTTAAATCTTATGTTGCAAACTGTAATTTTAGGGCAAGAGTTTCGAAGATAATGTTATAGCACAAGTATCAAGCCTTCTCATTTTCAGTGTATCATCAGTTCCAATGAGCTATTTCATGAGGAGCCGTGATGACAAGAAACTGCTTTCGACTGAAATTGTTGTGTTACTTCACTATGACTTTATTTGATCCATTTTGAATTACCAGCTTGCTAATTTAAACATTTCCATCATGCCTAAAGTGCACTTGGACATTTGTGGCGCTTGTCCATCACTTCTCATGGACAAAAATGACAATTATGCCTTATGCATATACACATTCAATCTAGTGGAAGTTTGAAATAAAAGGGGCACATCCATTTTTAAGGAGCAAAATCATGAGATTAGGAAATTTTAAAAATACTACTCAGATAGGGTATTGAGGTAACAAGTTTCCAGCCGCAAAAAGTAATCATTCATTTGTTTAAATCAAGGTTTGAAGTATCAAGTGGTTGGGCACATACATCTCAGTATGTACCGTACTGAGGCCTCCTCACTACGGGGAGGTTCAATTTGATACAGGGGACTCAGTTCAGAGCGAAATTGTCTGAACTACATAAACTGAGGTGGATTGAGTGGCTTGAGATCATGGTAAGTATACCGTAAACCACTTGGAACTGCTCTGAAATTGAGCGGACACCTAGGTGTCACTTGGAGAGTAGGTCACAAGGTGATTTTTCTTATTTTTCACCATTTGAATGTGGTAACAAGAGGAAGAAAGAGAGATGAGTTGCTCCAAGGGTTCACAAGATCAGCCTATCTATAACAATTATTATACTAGTGATGGGCACATGTTTCTAAAATTTGATCCTCAATCGATATGATTTTCGCATGCTGAGGTTCCACCCAAGCCAAAACCAAAAATTATCAGAAATTTTAAACTAATTATAATTTTAATTAATCAAAATATATGCACAAAGATGTTGTTGAATTACAGAAAAAGTGAAGACAAATTGATGAATACAAAGAAATAGAATGAATACTCTCAAAAAAGTGTAAACAATATTCTTACACTTTAGGACATGCTATAAAATTTTTTCAAAAATGAATAATTGAAAAAAAAACCCGGAAAAGTAAGCTACTGCCTAGTTAGTGATAATTGATAATAGTAGAAATCATTTGAATGATTTTGGATTGTAGCTACTAATAATGTTAAATGATATTATGAATAATATTGTTTCTCTATTTACTTTCATTCTGATTGCTCACTTTAAAGTGTATATCTTTTAAATGTATTATAGATTGCAAATTATGTGATATTGTGAATGACTTTACCACATATAAGAAACCTTAACTAGAGCATTTAACTCAATATTCTTATTTTTATTTCTTGTGAAAACATAGTATTTGGACAAGAAAACATCATAAAAAGAAAAAAATCCAAACCAGAGCTTGGAGGACAATAAAAGCCATACCAAGGCTGTTTGGGGTTATCCATGTGTATCCATTGATCCCCTTTGTCAGTACAATCCTTGATAAGGTGTATTTGCCCAGCCTCTCACGATAGGATACCCATCATTGGTATTTCAAACAGTTTAAATTAAAGTGTAAAAAGAAAGTGCCATTGTCTCTTTTTTTCCCATCTTCAGGGTCTCTTGCCTTCTTCAATAGGTGTAGTGTACATGCTTGTCTAGAAAAAGGGAACCTCTGCAGGCTATTAATAATGCATGAAAAAGCTCATTTCTTACTACGTGGGTCCATCAGCAACAATAAGATGGGACCATCACAAGTCTAGGATTCAAGCATTACATTGCTAAAAAGATGTCGTTTGCCAGCATCGTCATGTAGATTTAGCACTATCTTTTGCTTGTCACCCTAATATGGTGATCAGCTGAAAAGTCTCTCTCTCTCTCTCTCTCTCTCTCTCTCTCTCTCCCCCCAAATGATAAAACATATAGACAAATGGCAACATATTGCTGTACCAAAAGGCATTGTATAATTGGAAATGCTCATAAAGTGCACCTGCTCAACCTAAGTCATGCATATACCCAGATAAAGTAAGCAGAGATTCACATGACCACCTTTGATCAACCCAATTATCAACCTAACCAGAAACTAGGAACCAGTTGTGAAATGTGATAACATTAACTAGACCAACAAATCGACAAACAACCATATCATAAACAAAACAAAACACAAGTAGATCATTCAAAGAAATACCAGAACATAAACATCTGAACTTTGAAGAATTGACCCTCATTCAACAACCAAACTCATAGAAGTGTATCAGCTAAGAAAAAAGGAGATCAATTAGCAAAGATCAATCAAAAGTCAAAGAAGCAATCAAAAAGTATAATCCAAATAGATAATAGCAATTTGATCCAAATTTCTTACGAAAATTCCACCTTGTACCGGGATCGACCTCCTTCAAGAGGGACGGATTGGGGATGACAACCTCGGAGACCGGTGACCTCATCGCCTTCTCGTGGTCCCCGACCGACCGCGCAAGGAACGCGACCACATCCAGCGAGTTGAGCATCCCGACGAACCTCGCCGCCCTCGGTTCCGCTGCCGGTTGCAGACGGGCCTGCTGCTGCTGCGGAGCCCGCCGCCGCCAGACGGCGATCGCGCCCTCTGCGCAGTCGCCGATGGCGCGGATGGCGGCCTCAACGGTCTCCTCCTCGGAGAACTCGGCGAGGTCGGGCTTGCCCACGGTGAGATCGCCGACGACGTGGTGGAGGAAGACCAGGGCCATCGGATCGCCGGAGGAGGTGGTATGGGGTTATAAGAGGGAGTGGAGGAGGGTGAGGTGGAGGAGGAGGGAGCTGCTGAAGGGCTTGGAGCGGGTGGAGCAAGGTGGGCCGATGATGGGCTCGGAGAAGAGGAGAACGAGGGGAAGGGTGTGGACACCGCCGCCAACGCCTAGGCAGGTGACGGGAACTGCCATGAGATCCAGGTAAAGCCCATCAACAAAGGATGAGATGGAGAGAGAGAGAGAGAGAGAGAGAGAGAGAGAGAGAGGGAGGAGAAGTGGAGGCTTCGCAGGGTTTGGGGAGGAGAGGCCAGGTGCCGCGACGGGGTTGGGGGATGACATAGGAGGCTCCGGACGTCTCCACTAGTTTGACTCACGGCGTGATGTCTTTCCTAACGGCTGTTGTAACGGCTTCTCAGACCATTTTTTTCTTTAAAAAAATATCCGGCGGCTTCAAATTAAATAGTACTTTATTTCTATCCTTTATTTTTGCTGTTTTATTGAAAAGAAATATTTTGAAACCAACATTTGTTAAAAAAAAAAGAGAGAAAATTTTATTATCACCCGCCAGTTGATATAAGTTATCAGTGGCATGTTAGTTGTGTACTAAAGCTCTATTTGGGAAAGCTATTGGTAGTAAAATTTTTGGAGGTAGAGTTATTGCAATTAGAGCTTTTTAAGGTAGAACTTTTATAAAAAGTTGTTTTCTGTTTGGTAACTATATTTATAAAGTGTTGTAACATTTTAACATGTATTTGGTAAACAAACTAAGAAAGTACTTTTGTATGACAAAATAATCATAAAGAACATTGCATAATAAAATATAATATATATATATATTAATATATATATATATGATATAGTATAATATTACTGTAATGCAATATAATATTATTATAATATAATAATATAACATTATATACTATAGCATAATAATTTAATATATTATTAAATTATTTAATATAACATATCAATATATTATGATATAATGTAATATAATATTATATTTATAGTATAATATAATAATAAAGATAAAAAATATTATAATTATTGGCGTACATTAATTTTTCATAATATAACATAATATAAAATTATTTTAGATACATTTTACATGTTTTCAAAAAAAAATAATTTAGATTTGTTCCAATAAAATTTATTTATATTTTTAATGTTCTTAGAAGAGTGGTAGAAAAATTATGTATGAATAAGGGATAGACTAATGCTTTTAGAGTTAATTTGGTTAGAATTAATCTGGTATGAAAAATTAAATACTATATTAAATTATCATGCTCGGTATGAAAAGAGGATGAAAGAGATGATAAAATAAATGACGAGTCACACGCCTATTTTTCAAAAAGAGAAAGTAAAATGAATATTATCAGAGAAGAGATATTTATTTTCTCACACTAAATTATCGAGTGAAAATAATCTGAAATTATTATTACTCGAAAAAAATGCTTCTGCTTTTTATTCAAACCCACAAATAGACCTGATCAAAAAACAGGCAGCCTGCCCGGCTCGCCTGAGCGTGGACCATTTTGGTTCAGATCATCAAAATGACCCAACGAGGAGTTCTCTTGCCTCCATCACCATCGCCTCTACTACCCTCCTCCTTCAAATGCTCTCTCTCCCCTCTTCTCCATCTCTCGCCTCCTTCCTTCTCCTCTCCGTAGCTCCACCCTCTCCTACCCTAACAGACCTTTCCCCATTTGAGCACTCGAGTCCTGCACTGCTAGAAACTAACAACAAAGGCAAGGAGACCAAGGCTTGGGAAGGACGATAGAGCCCCGCCGTCTTCCCCTTGCTGCTTCCGGGCTTGATGGCGAGATTATGGTGGAAAAGGTGGGCTTAGATGGAGGCCTTCCCATTGGAGAGTTTGAGATGGAGGAGTTTGGGTGTTGGCCTTCCCTTTTGAAGTGGGCTCGAGGCTAATTGGTCAAAGTCGAGCTTGGCACGGGCCTAGCTAATTTTATTCATACCTGTAGTTGAGCTCGGCTTGTCTGATAAGCAGGTCTACCCATAAATGCCCACTTCATATATATATATATATATATATATATATATATATATATATATATATATATATATATATATATATAGTTAATTTAAAAATATTTATTAACTAATATAAATAAATTTTTTTATTAGAAATGGTCCATGTTGGCAGCCTTCATGTAAGTGGGCCATCAATAGGCAACAACTTGACTGAACAAAAAAAAAACCATTACTTGAATTATTTACTCAAGGGTGCTATTGAAAATTTGGTAATATTCACATATAAGATTATCTCCAACCACAAAGTAATTTTTTGGATGCAATTTTTCTAAGTAATTTTTCCACTAGCCAAATGTGATAAAATTTATTTTTTTCATAATTATTTTTTTAATAAATAATTTTCTAAGAATCATGAGATTATCCTGTAATCTGATATGGCCCAACCAAACGAATCCCTAGGATATTTCCTTTTTGGGTTTTTGTTCAAGTATTTTCTTGTTATTTATTATAACTTATACTGATTGGGTGAATCTCTTTCTAAACAAAATATTTGCTCCTCCCTAATTTTGCTTAATTAAAATTAAAATTTTTCTATTTCAATTGTGTGTATATGAATTATTCTTATTGTTATGCTATTGTTTCCATTTTTGTCCCCTTTTTACTAAATATTAAAGTAGAATACCACTTTTATTGAAATATGTTTTTTGTTTTATGTACTTCATCTTGAAATTTATAAAATATCATCCAAATAAATCTACCTTTTAACTTGTTTGTTCATCATTTTATGTTTGATATTTGTTTCTCCTCTTCCTTGTGTTTTTTCTTTGATTTTATCTTTGTCTATATCTATTACATTATTCTGTTGTTTGATTTAGTATATAGTTACTTTCTTATTGTTAGTTTTGCCTTATCAAGGTCTATTTTACAGTTTCAAAATTACAATTACTATAGCCATTCTTCAACAATATTATCTTTTCGATTAGATGAATTATCCAATATAGAATAACATCTACTGAGAATAATTATAAATATATAGAATTTTTGATGTTTTGAATATTTTTAAAGAAGATTTTATATAATATACAGGAACAACAATAAATAAATGATTGGATAACATAATATGACTATAATTTTCACTATATCCAATTAATATAATTATATATTTTATTACTATTAGTACAATAAATTCTATATTTGTTTATTTATATTATATGACATCAAATATTACTAATTATCTAAATATAATTAATATATGACAAATAATATAATATAAAATAGCAATATATTATATTATTATTTATCGTATAGATGTTATAATATCATAATATTATACTAAATAAGAATCATTGTAACATTTTACTAATGGATTATATTAAACATATTATACTTATTATATTAAAATATCCATTGTAATATAGAAGTACATATGTAATATAGAAACTTAAGTAAAGCATGGTAGAAATGAAATTGCTTCAGATGCATTTTACATTGATTGATAATTATACGGTTATCATCTTACCTTGGAGCAGGAGATATTCTTCCTAACATTAATGATTTGCTTTGAATGTGAAAATATTGTATTAACTAACTATGAGTAATGATAAGGAGAATATGGTATTAGTACAATAATTTTTTATTTATTATAATGAATGTATAATACCAAATTTTACTAATTATCTAAATATAATTAATATATGTTAAATAATATATAATATAAAGTAAATGATATTTACATTATTAATTATCATATATAATGTTATAGTTTCAAAATATTGTATGAAATAAAAATTATTATAATATTTACTAATGGATTATATTAAATATATTGTATTTTATTATATTAAAATATTCATTGTAATATGGAGGTACATAATATAATATAGAAATTTAGCTAAAGCATGCCATAAATGAAATTGCTTTAGATGAACATTATATGGGAATTACATTATATCATCTTACCTTGGAATGGGGGATATGCTTCTTAGATATTGACAATTTACTTTGAATGCAAGAACATTGTATAAACTATTTTTGAGCAATAGTGAGAAGGATCTGCCATTAATGATTTGCTTTGAATGGGAAAACCTGCTATTAATCTGCTTTTCACATCATTACTCCACATTATTACCATTAAATGGCCAAAAGGAGAGCTATGCACAAGCCTCCATTTACTAATGCAGTTCTCCAAGGGCAGTTGGATGGTAGCTATTAATGAGTTGATAATTTATTACAATGCTTTTGGGTGTTAATTACTAAATACTAACACAAAAGTTTTTTCAGGCTCATAAGCATGGTAGCTTATAATTTAACCAACCCCTTGTATAATGAGCCAATTTCCACAAATTAGGCCGATCCTCTCGTACCAAATGGTAGCGAAATTAATCATATGATCGAACAAATATCAAGAAAATAACATGATATTCTATTATATGCCTGCTAACAAGTACCACTGTAGTGCCAACGGTGCATATCTTTTTAAATTACTAGAACAAAATTACAAGATATATATTCTATTCATATGCCTGCTAACAAGCACCAATATAGTGCCAACATTGCATATTGTGATTCAACCATCCAATTATAAATCATATCAATCCTAGTCCACCTCATCAGCAAGACCAATGAGTATTGTCTTCTTCTTTTTTTTCTTTTTTTCTTTTTTTTTCTTTTTTTTTTAACAATAACAGTTCACACGCAATGGATATATGAATGCGGCCAATAAGATCAGAAACAAAAGACTACACAAAGGGCTCATGCAATGATACGTGGTTCCTCCAAATAAAACCTTCGGAGTAGTAAGCTGCAAAGGATGCAACATAGTCTGCAGCATTGTTTGCTTCCCTGTATACATGTGTGGCCTGATAGGAGCCACACTCCCAATAGTTTGCGGATGTCGTGGAGCAACGGTATCCCCCCAGCAGCGCATCTCTGACCTTGAACGCCACTTGATCACCATGGCTGAGTCCCCCTCGAGGGAGGATGCAATCCACGTCCAGCATCAGCCTCGCATAGGTAATGCCCTCTCATGCAGCTCTAAGCTCAGCGCAAACAACAAACGTGTCAAAGATCCGCCGACCTTTGTCACCACCAATCTGGCATCGTGGTCTCTGATAACTAATCTCACACCTCCGCAACTTCCTCTCCCGCCCACACTGCCATTGAAGTTCATCTTGAAAAAGCCAAGAGGTGGGGGCACCCAAAAATAAGTACAGTTCTGGACACTAGAAGAGTAGAATGAGGACCCTAGATATCTCTAGCCAATTCAACAGACAATGCCTTAGTAGTGTCGAGAATCTCCGCCGCATGCAGTAGAGTTCTGTTCGCCACCAGCCTCGGATGAGAGCTGCCATCCTTGAAGTCTCGGGCATTCCTATCCAACCAACAGTGGTAGGCCAAGTAGGTAGCATACGTCCCCCTCTCCTCAAGCTTGGGCCCCTGCATCGATGCCTCTAGGAAGCGTAGGAAGTCCTCAATGGACTTCCACCCCTTGCCGCGGGTCGGGGTGGGCTAAGGCACACTCCCAAATCTGACTAGCCCTCAGACACTCGATGAGAACATGATAGATAGACTCCTCCACCTTCGGATAGACCGCGCAGACTGAAGGGATCCTCACTTTCTGCCGCATCAGCATGCCTTTGGTAGACAAACACCTCCAAGCCACCTTCTAAAGGAACAGGGCTACACAGGGATGTATGCGCATCCTCCAGATCCATCCTCTATCAATCTGTCGAGCCAAAGACCACCCAACCATCCCAGATAAGTTTTGGGCTTGCACTATGGACCTCTCGATCATACTCCAGACTCTCTTGTCCACTGTCTCTTCTGCAGGGATCGGCAAAGACAGGACCGCTTAGCGAGCTGCTCCCCAAACATCCACCTGACGAGGGCCTCGTCCCACCTCCGCTCTTCTAGAGTGAATAAATCACAAACTCTGCGTCCCTCCAGCCAGTCGTGGTCGATCGGGGTGGGCTAGCCCTGCAGTGGAACCTCGATCACCGCCTGTGCTCCAGGATGTTGACTGCCCGACCCGTCTCCGATTTTCCATCTGATCGCCGGTATCACCATCAGGGCGCGGGCGCAGATTTCTCTCCAAATAAAGGAGCAACCTCGATCGGTGCCCTAAATCTTAAATTCTAAACTCTAAATTCTAAATCCTAAATTCTAAATCCTAAACCCTAGTCCTTGATGGGGAGATTGGAAGGATGCACGGGAAATATATTTCCATTTCTTCGGAAAAGGACTGCAATTGCTGTTATTTACCGCCGTTGCCTTGGTCGGTGAAGGCGTTATGATGCATAACGGAAGGCGTTACGGCGATCCTGGTTGCATGTGATTTGGGGCGGTCAGGTTGGTACGGCTCCGTGCGGATCCGGACACCTCCCATTTACTTGCCGTCTGCTCCGTTCTATAATGGGGCGACGGCGGGACACGGATCCTTCCGCGTGATAATTCAACTGTTTCTCATGGTCTCCGCAATAAAGGATATACTAAATAAAGATTCGGGCTCACTTCGGCCTGGTACTTGGGAATAATATGTGGTCAGTCAACTCCATAATAATATTATACAGTTAAAAATTCTGCAAATCAGACGGTTGGGAATTTAATTATGAAATTTAAGCATGCCAATTTGTTGGATGAATTGTCATTGTCTGACGTTTCACCATCGGGGGGTCCATAGAAACTATTGATTAAGATGGTATCACCCTTGCCATTTAAGCGTAAGGATTCGATATTGAAGGTTTCTCATTGTTTTAGTTAAACGGGCTTTTTCTATAGTACTTTGAAGGCCTTTTAAGTCCTTTTATCACTGCATATCTCTTGGCTGTTTGATTTAATGTCGACTGCTTTGATTCATTCACCAGCAGTCAGTTGCAGCGGAGAATGTGCATGGTTGGTACGGTAAACTTAGGAAGGCATTTTGGAACCCCCCGTGTAGGTGGAGGCGGCGGAGGAGAGGCAGCTGAGGAGGAGGGTCTTCTGGAGAGGGAGACGGAGTGGAGGTGGGCAGAGGCACGGGAAGAAGTGGAGTGGGGAGAGGAGGAGGAAAGTCTAGGAGGTCACAGGTGAGATTCGGAGGATGAGGAGGAGAAGGATGCAGAAGAAGTAGAGTGGGAGACACTACAAAAAAATCAAGCATTCGCCGATGCTTTTTTATTGCCTTATACCGACGTTTTACAAAGCGTTGACAGTGTGGACGTTGAAAAAAAATCTGCCAATACTTTTAGAAAGCGTTCGCTAATTGCCGACGCTATAAGCGTCGCCCATTGGCAATCCTTTTTTGCGGTCGGCTAATAGCAACATTTAATCGTATAGCCAGTTAGCAACGCTAAAAGGCATCGTTAATATTTTTTATAACATGCTTTAAAGCACCGTTATTATTATTTTTTTTGAAAAAAATATTTAGAAAAATTTTAAAACTCTGTATACATATATATGCTAAACATATACTCAACAAAAGTCGTATTATTACTGTTGTGGTTCAAATTTGGCCCGAGGGTGACCACGCCAGAGGAGTTGGGGGAGCTGCCGATCGAGGCAGAGAAAGGACGCTACCTTCGTGCGCCGGCGTACCTGTACATAGCCTCACCGGGTTTCTGGTAAGGGCCCTCCGATGCTTAAGTTAGCGTGGAGTATTTGTTAGCCAAAAAATCCTTTAGGCGTTACCTGATAGGGGCTATTTAGAGTCCCTGCGGAGGTGCCCAGGTGGCGCGCAGCCACGGCTGGCTTGAGGCAAACGGATTGACTTGTCCATGCGTGCGGTATGGCACTGGCATCTGCCGCAGGTCCTGGCCCTTGTCAGCATGCATGGCTGGGGCAGCAAGGTGTAGTTCTTTGTCGATTGTGTCTCGGCGTGGCCATCAAGCGAAGCATGGTGCGGTGATGTTGCCGTAGGGCATGGCTGCGGCGCGTACCAGGCGAGATTAGCTCGTCCTTTGGCGGGGGCCGAGATCAGCCTTGCTCGCTTGGCTGGGTACTGAGGTCGAGCTGACATGGGGAGCCACGACAAATATTCGGTGAGGTCAGCTCGGTAGACGTTGAGGTCGAGCCGATTTGGAGGGCCACGACGTGTTTGATGAGGTTGGGCTTGTCAAGCCCTGAGATCAACATATCCTCCTTGACTTTGAGGTTTGCTCAGCAGAGCGCCCCAAGGTCGCATCGTTGCACAGGGCGCCCCAAACTTGGTTGGGGCGCATCGTCGTATAGGGGCGCCCCAAGCTCGGGCTAGGGCGCATCGTCGTATATTCCGGCAGTCGAGGAAGCTCTTTGGCTTGTAGTTGACGTGGCAAGGCGCCTCGAGCTTGAGCCTGGGACATCATTATAAGCACCAGAAGAGGTTGTTGCAGGTCGTAGCAGTGGAGAGATCTGGTCGGGGTCGGCTTGGCCTTCGGCGAGGTCCGAGGTCGGACTGGCTCAAAGCGGAACCGAGGTCCTGCCTGGGTCAGCGCTGAGGTCTACTTGGCCGGAATGGGGTGGTCCCCTATCCTGAGCTGGACAATCAATTCTGCCCCCTATCAATTACATAATGAAACATATTATTTGAAACATTCATATTGTCAAATATAATTTCATTTATATTGCTAGTTGATACTTACAATGTGCTTCGAAAAATAAAAAAAATATAAATATAAAGTCCTAAAATATAGTCAAAGAGCTATAAGGGTCATGGCATCATTATCATCTCTGTGAGTAGAGGAAGTATCAAGAACATACAAGAAAAAGATAGAAACTTTAGAAGTTAAGCATATATAAATCATAATGCCAACACAAAAATATATAATAATTATTTAAAATATTTAAATGGATGTAGTTATTTACCTGAGGAGGGGCAAACCTATGCAACATAGATGTAATCTGATCAAGATGAGCCCTCAAAGATTGTATCTCTATCGATGGCTCTGCCTCAACTCCTCCATATCTGTATGATAGCTCTGCCTCATCTCCTCCATCTCTGTATAATGGCTCTGCCTTATCTCCTCCATCTCTGTATGATGGCTCTGCCTCATCTCTTCCATCGCTACTTTCAGACACAAATCTTTATAGGTTACTATTTTGTTTGGCATCTTGGGTATATCTGCTTACTACAGCCAACTAAGTGGGGATAACTCCAACGCCATAACGCCTCGCTTAACTATAACGCTCCGAGCCCATCAATTCGACAAACACCAGAGCTTCGACGTGACTGGTCTCACCGGATGATGATGACTCCCCGACATGCTCTAAAAATAAACCCTGTTCTATATCTCTTAAAAAAACAGTCACATATTAATATTTGAAAAAATGAAACTAATAAAAAATCAAAGATGAATACATATAATTATTTCTCTCGACTCCTTCCGAACAAGCTGCCATCTCGGTGGGTGTGAGTCATCCTGTAGAACTTCATCTCACTAGACTCCCTTTCATACTCTTCTATCTACAACAAAATGTATATTGGCAAGCTATAAAATTAGGCTATGAAATTCTGAACTCAAAATAAATTTAATAAAATTCTAAACTCCATCTAAATATTTGGTACTCGATCTCAACTTATTTATCTAACTTTTATCCATTGTATTAAAATACTGATTGAACTACAACTTATCTAAAAAAGATAAACAAATTTAGGGCACGAAGGTCTAACACTTAACCCTACTATGTGCATTAAGGGATAAAGAAAAATATTTTGAATGAAAGTAGATATCCTGGAAAAACAACCGTCCCTTGCAAGAATGAGTTGCCGCAAAGACTATCCTAAAGGGATTAAATTGGGATAAATACCATCTTACATGGCAGGATAGTGTGTATACCATACTTGTATTGTGATCATCTGTGTAAGCACTCAATTAAGTGTGTGGTCTTGTATTGACCACAAGTCAGCAACAAAAGCAATGGTGAGATGCCAGTGTTGACCGCCATGCCAACTAGGACTCATCCAGCACTTGACAAATCAAAGTTTGGTGGGACTGATCAGTGATCACTGATCACATAGTCGGCAAGCCCTGATCTCCAAAGTGCTCAATGAAGTCACGTTAGATGATTGCAGAATGTTCATTACAGGTTGCTCTAGCTTGTTCCCACTCATAAAATACAAGAAGACATGTCACAGAAGTAGTACTGGCTCAACTTTGTTGTCATCTTATATTAAGTGGCATTAAAAGTTTTGCCCCACCTTTTTCTTATTTTCCAAGCCATCAAAATTGTGTCGAAAATTTAGCAGTTCATTCTTCCATCTGTAGATATGTTAAGCATTACTGAACAAAGAAAACAATGAGATGTCGAGTAATTTGTGTTCAAGATTTTTTTTTTTCAATTTCTCTTATTTGTGTTGTAGTGAAAATCCTTGGGACTTAATTGAACTCTAATAGTTCGGGATGTAGATAATATCCTATATAGCATGTCTTCTAGCCGTGCAAAGCATCGTAAAGTATGAACTAAATAATATTCTTAACCTTTATTATATTATTTAGTCTTAGCTCCTATATTGAATCCAATTAGTAGATATCATCTTTTAAGCGAAAAGACTATCAATGGAAACTCCAATCTTTTCCAAAAATCAATCTTCTTTTCCTTAGATATCTACAAAAATTTATGTAAAAAACATCAGGCTGGCATCACCGTCTCTGCATAGCTGTACTTGCCGCTGGTGGTAAGCCAAACTGCTTCTCGTAAACAAATACAACTTCATGCAAAAAAACCGGTCTAATATTGTACATGACCATAGATAAAATAACAGGTGTGGAGAGCTAAAAATAAAATAAGAATTGTATACTTAGATTGGAGCTAATATATAATCTTCTCTTTGAAAAAAATAGAATAGCAAAAGAAGAAGAGGAAAAGGGGGAGAAGGAGAAACAAACTTGCGGCGGATAGAGGCGGAGCTCGATCTGGAGATTAGGGTTGGTCGGTTAGCATAGGAGAGGAAAAGGGGGCTGAAATTAGGATCCTAGGGCTCAATCGGAGAGGAAAAAGGGGTTGATCGTAGTGCTTGTGGTGTGGGGTGGGGGGATTGAGATAAGTCGGTTGTCGCCAGAGAGGAAAAGGGGGTTGAAATCAGGATCGTAGGGCTCGGGTGGGGGGCAGGGGATTGAGATTTTATAGTGGCTTGGACGACGCTTTCCTTTTGGCTTCTAATGATGCTTATAAGCATTGTCTTAGCTCCCCTTGCTGGCTTCCGACGACACTTATAAGCGTAGTCTTAGGTTTCCTTGCTAAGCCTCGACGACGCTTTTAAGCGTTATCTTAGGTTAGCATTTAGGGATATTAAGATGAAGCTAGGGGTGAGAGGAGAGTTAGTGCGATGACGCTTATAAGCGTCGTCTAGCTCCCGGCCCCGACAACACTTATACACGTCGTCTAGCTCCCGGCCCCGACAACACTTATACACGTCGTCTAGCTTCTGACGATCTTATAAGTGCCGTCTTACTATTTGGTTCCAGCGACGCTAAGTAGCATCATCTTAGTATGATTACCGTGGCAAATTTTAGCGCCAGAGCCAAATTACCGATGCTTCTATTTAGCATAGGCATATATAGGTCGGCATTTCCTCAATTGTCTATAGTGAGAGGAGGAGAAGGAAGAGGATAACATCAAGGTCACGGATAAGATCTGAGAAGAAGGAAGAAGTTTTTAGAAAAAGTAGAGTTGGGAGAGGAGGAATACATCAGTGTCGAGGCCATGAGTGAGATTTGAGGTTGAAGAGGGAGAGGATAGCGTAGGGGTTGCGAGAGATCTGAGGTGACGGAGGAAGAGGGCACTTTAGAAGAAAAGCGGAGAGAGAAGAGGAGAAGGAAGAGGGTGGCGAAGGTGTGGGTGAGATCCGAGAAGGCGCGCATGGGGAGGCGGAGGAGGGCGGCCATTACGGTGATGCCTGAGGAGGAGGATGGGGAGGAGTCCATGGGGATTGAAGAGGAGTGGAGTGGTGTGGCGTCGAGGTCCCAAAGGCGTAGGTGGCGAGCAGCTATGGTGGAGATATTGGAGAGGGAGGAGATCTTCCTCTCTTTTTTAGCTTTGATAGCCGTCCACCCCCGCCCCACCCGATGCCACGCATTGTTGTCCCCCACCATGCATCGTTCTCGAGATCGTAAGCCTTCACTTGTCCGTCCCTATAGTTCGTGACCATAAAGAGGCAGTCATCAATAACGGCAATGCACAGTAGAGCCACTGTCACCTCTCTATTACGTATAACTGTTGTGTCGTACCATACCATCCCGCACCGCATTAGTGGAGCACAAACCAATCTAGAATAGAAAATAATAAAATATTTTAAAAAAATATAAAATAAAAAATAGAGAGGCTAGCAGTATGTAGATAATCTAACTTTCCTAACTTATTGGGTGGTCAAGGCGTTCTCCTAGCTTTTTATAAAATAATATAAAAAAGTACCATATCAATCCCTTAGTTATGCAAGCTCGGTCAGCTTATGAACCTAGATTTTGATTTTGGTGAAGGATATAAATGTGGCATTAGTACCTCTCACCATACTTAAAAATGGAGGGAGAGAGAGAGAGAGACTCTTGCATCAGATTGCTCATCTAGCCGGTTGTTGATAGAGTTAAAGGTGGGGTCGAGTTAGGTCTAGGTCCATCATGATCCAGATCTGTTGGAGGAAAAACCCGAGTCATATCGCCACGGAGGCGCTCGGCCAAAGAGCGCCAACCAGAAAGACGCTCGGCCAAAGAGCGCCAACCAGAGATGCTCGGCCAAAGAGCGCCGACTAGAGAGAGCACCGACCAAAGAGGCGCTCGACCGAAGAGCGCCGACCAGAGAAGCGCTCGATTGGAAAGCGCTGACCAGAGACAAAAAGCGCCAAATAGAGGCGCTCGGCTGGAAGGTACTCGACCGAAGAGCGCCGACCAGAGAAGCGCTCGACTGGAAAGCGCCAAATAGAGGCGCTCGGCTGGAAGGTACTCGACCGAAGAGCGCCGACCAGAGAAGCGCTCGACTGGAAAGCGCCAAATAGAGGCGCTCGGCTGGAAGGTACTCGACCGAAGGGCACCGACCAGGAGCAATCCCGCCACAGGACACACCGCTAAGCGACCTGCTCGGCTCGGCACCTCCGCTAGGCCCATGCCTTAGCCGAATACCCAATCACCGCCTAATCCTCCAACAAGTCTGACAGCCAAGTACGTAACTCCACTATAATCTGCCACCGTCCCTAAGTCATCAAGGCACGGGATCTCCACAGGAACTCGGCATGACTTGTCATTAATGCATAAGACCCCCTCGGGCCTCCGATGCACTCAGTCATTAAATGAACACAGCTCAAGACGATCTCCGGATCACTGAACCATCACAACGTATGGCTCACCCTGACCACCGGTTCACTCAGCAATTAATGAACTTACTATCTACGAACCCCCGGGCCTACCATAACCGGCGGTTCAACACACTCCAATGGGCCCAACCGACCGTGACAGCTCCCTGACTCCGGTCTGATCCGGCCTTATTCTCCACAACAACATTAATGAGCGTGATCGCGTCCAATTATTGCAAAAGGAGACAAACTCCCCTGTCACCTCCCAGGTAACGTTATGTCCCTCTATAAAAGGGGCGGGCCCTCTTCCACTACGACACACAGATTAGCCCCCTCTGACTTAAGCTTCGGAGGGCCGGCGCCGGATAATCCGGCCACCGGCTTTTTTGCAGGACTACCCAGGGGAACACCGCCAGTCGGCGCACCGCCTCCCACCATCCCCGGCAGCGGAACTCCTCCTCCTCCTTGGTCCGCGGCAGCCCCCGGGTCCAATTTCCAGCAACAGTTGGCGCTAGAGGAAGGGCCCGAGTTGCTGCCATGAAACTAAGAAGTAAAGGGGCTTCCGATGCCTCTCGATGTCCTCCACCTAGTCCCGGACACTCTGTCCAGAACTCACCACCTCCGGCCGAGTCAACTCCTCAAGTCCGGCCGGAGCAGTTTGACGCCCGGATACGGCAGGTGCAGGCCTTGGCTACTGCTGTCCAAAGCTTGCAACCCAGGGGCGTCCCGACGGTACCACCCTCGCCGGCCCCAGTTCAACCGGAGCCCCCTACAAGCGGGCTCCCCCTTCAAGGTCAGGACTCTCAAGTCCAGGCCTCTCTCTGGAGAGAACACCCAGCTAGAGGCCCTGGTGGCTGGCCTCAATCCTCGGAGGTCGAGTCAGTCCCAGGGCAATTCGCACCGGAACGGACCGTTGCAGCGATCCCCCAGAACCATGAGCTCGACAAGAAGGTCGAGGAGCTGGAGCGCCAAATCCAGGCGTTCCACGGGAGGAAATCAGGACGTGATGGTGACTTCGAGTTCACTACGAAGTCTCCATTCTCCCCGGAGATTGAAGACGAGCCGGTCCCGTCGCGGTTCAAGATGCCCCAGGTGGAGCCTTACAACGGCAGGGCTGACCCCCTAGACCACTTGGAAAATTATCGGATCTTAATGGCCCTACAGGGGGCCTCGGAGGCCATGATGTGCAAAGCTTTCCCAGCGACACTCCGAGGACCGGCCCGGCTTTGGTTTACCGGGCTAAAGCCGAGCACAGTCTCCTCTTTCGAGCAACTTGGCCGGCAGTTCGCCAGCAATTTTGCCGCCAGCCAGCCCCAGCGGCGGACATCAGACTCCCTCCTTGATGTCAAACAAAAGGAGGGAGAATCCTTCAGGGAGTACTTGGATCGGTTTACCGCCGCAACATGGGAAGTCCGGGAGCTTGACCAGTCGATCGCCATGTCAGCACTAAAGACTGGAGCCCGGTCTTACAGGTTCCTCTTTTCTATCGAAAAGAACTTCCCTGCGGACCTCACCGAAATGCTTGTTCGGGCACGAAAGTACGCCAAGGCTGAAGAAGCCGTGGCTACCAGGCGGAGCGGGGCCGAACAGACATCCAAGAGACAGAAAAGGCGTCGCGAGGAGCACGGCCAGCCTAGAAGCCCGTCCCCGCGCCGAGCCAAAAATCCGCCCCGCCTGAAGAGTCCACCCCGATTACGAGGACCGCCTCAGCAGAGGCTATCACTCCGCCCGAGGTTTTCGCCACGAGCCCACGCACCTGAGGGGAGGTACGAGAGCTATACTCCCCTCACCGCTCCTCGAGCCGAAATCCTCATGGAGATTGAGGGTCAAGATTGCATCCGACTCCCACCTCCTAAACGAGATTCCAGAGCTTGGCGCGACCCTCGGAAATATTGCCGTTTTCATCGAGATCACGGTCATGATACCGAGGACTGCTACCAGCTCCGGAACGAGATTGAAGCACTCATTCGCCGAGGGATGCTCGATCGATTTGTGCGGGGCCGGTGTGAAGAAAAGAAAAGAGCCGAAGAAGCCGCCCAGCCTGACAGTTCAAACGCCAACAGGCCCATCGCCGGCATCATCAACACCATCCGAGGCGGGGCCCCTGTTGGAGAAGCTTCGGGGGAAGGAACCTCCTCGAAGCGCCTACGCTCCTCGGAAGCCATCTCTTTCTCGGATGACGATCTGATGGGAGTCGAAACTCCCCACGACGATGCCGTTGTCATCTCCATGATTATAAATAGATTTGATGTAAAACGCATCTTAGTTGATAATGGAAGCTCGGCGAATGTTTTGTATTTTGATGCCTACTGTAGAATGGGGATGACAACAGAGCAACTACAGAGGATGAATGCTCCGTTAGTCGGATTTACTGGGAATTCAGTCCCAGTAGAGGGCGAGGTCGACCTTCTGGTCTCGGCCGGGCTCGCCCCCCGTGAAAGTACCGTAAGAATGAGCTTCCTTGTGATACGCCTGCCTTCGGCCTACAATGCCATTCTCGGACGACCAGGTCTTAATGCCCTCCGAGCAGCGGTTTCGACTCGCCACTTGCTCGTGCGATTCCCCACTAGCCAAGGAGTTGGCGAAGTTCGTGGGGACCAGATAGTAGCCAGACGATGCTACATGGCAACTCATGAGGCGAGGCGACCAGCTGAGACACTTTTCCCTGCAACCGGTCAGCCTTCAGTCAAAGCTCCGGAGGCACGAGTCAGCCCTCAGAAGGAGCGGGTAGAGCCTGGTGAGCTACTGATCCAAGTTCCCTTGCACGAAAACTTTTCCGAGCTAACCGTGCAGGTCGGCTCTGGCCTTAACAAGTGCGAAAGAGAACGCCTCGTCAATTTTCTACGAGACAACATGGACGTCTTCGCATGGTCGCCTGCGGACATGCCAGGGATAGATCCAGAGATCATGGTCCACCGGCTCCAAGTGAAGCCAACCTGCAAGCCCATGCGACAAAAGAAGCGAGTCGCCGCCCCAGAACGACAACGAGCGGCGGCCGAGGAGGTTGACAAACTCCTTGAGGCTGGATTCATCCGGGAGATATCCTACCCGGAGTGGCTCGCCAACGTGGTTCTTGTCAAAAAAGCCAACGGAAAGTGGCGCATGTGCGTGGACTACACTGACCTGAATAAAGCCTGTCCAAAGGACAGCTTCCCCCTTCCCAGCATCGACCAGCTCGTAGACTCTACCTCGGGGCACGAGCTGCTGACGTTCATGGACGCCTTTTCCGGATACAACCAGATCCGCATGGCACCGGAAGATGAAGAAAAGACGGCCTTCATCACCAACAGGGGCACCTACTGCTACAATGTAATGCCATTCGGCTTGAAGAATGCCGGGGCAACTTATCAAAGGCTGGTCAACCGGATCTTTAAAGATCAAATAGGCCGAAACATGGAGGTATATATTGATGACATGCTGGTGAAGAGCAAGGTGGCGCAAGACCATATGGCCGATCTTGATGAAGCATTCTCCACACTCCGAAGGTACCAAATGAAGCTTAACCCAGTTAAATGCGCTTTCGGAGTCACCTCGGGCAAATTCCTCGGCTTCATTATTACACAACGAGGAATTGAGGCCAACCCCGAAAAGATCCGAGCACTCCAGAAAATGACGCCTCCGAAGACAGTCAAGGAGGTACAACGGCTTACAGGCCGAGTTGCAGCCCTCGGGAGATTCATCTCTCGCTCGGCCGAGCGCTGCCTTCCATTCTTTACGGCTCTAAAGAAGCCAAAGAATTTTTTGTGGTCAGACGAATGCCAGCAGTCTTTTGAAGAGCTTAAGCACCTCCTGGCCTCCCCTCCCCTACTCACAAAGCCTCAACAGGGTGAACTCCTCTATTTGTATCTAGCCGTTTCCCCTGTAGCAGTAAGCTCGGTCCTGGTTCGAGAGGAGGGCAAGCTCCAAAAACCGGTGTATTACACCAGCCGGATCTTGAGGGATGCTGAGACCCGATACTCTAAGCTGGAGAAGACTGTCTATGCTTTGGTCACCTCGGCACGAAGACTCCGGCCCTACTTCCAGGCCCACACAACGGCCGTGCTGACCGACCAGCCAGTAAAGCAGATCTTGCAGAGATCAGACCGAGCTGGCCGGATTACTAAATGGGCCATCGAGCTTGGGGAATTTGATCTCGAGTACCGACCCAGACCGGGCGATCAAAGCGCAAGCACTCGCCGACTTCATAGTCGAATGCACCATTACCAGACGAAGTCGAGCTTAAGCCCAAGCTTACGCCAACAAAGCAGACCCCTAGTCCGGCATGGGCCTTACATGTCGATGGCTCTTCAAACTCGGGGGGTAGCGGAGCGGGTCTCATCCTCACCAGCCCGGAAGGGGTGGTCGCTGAACAGGCCCTACGCCTCGAGTTTTCTGCTTCCAACAACATGGCAGAATATGAAGCACTGGTCGCCGGGCTCAAGCTAGCCAAAGAGCTAGAAGTAAAAGACTTGGAGGCCTTCAGTGATTCTCAGCTCGTCGTCAACCAAATCCTGGGTGACTTCGAAGCCAGAGACCCTACAATGCAAAAGTATCTACAGAAGGTACGGGATCTTGCCTCGTCCTTGAATTCTTTTCACATCCAACATGTCGCCAGGTCGGAGAATCTCAGGGCCGATCGGCTGTCAAAACTGGCGTCCTCCCGCATGAGCGAGTTCCCCAAGACAACGGCACTGGAGTACCTCCAAAAGCCCAGTACGGAGGAGCCCGAGCAGACCCTCTGCGTCGAATCCGAGCCAAGTTGGATGGACGAGCTCATTAGCTACTTGCAAGACGAAGTCCTCCCCGATGATGAACGGGAAGCCCGCCGAGTGAAGCGCTCCGCCACCCGGTACATATTGTACGAGGAAAAGCTTTATCGGAGATCCTTCACATCTCCCCTCCTCAAATGCATCCGCCCAACAGAGGCTAACTATGCAATGAGCGAAGTCCATGAAGGGATTTGCGAAAGTCACCAAGGGGGACGAGCATTGGCCCATAAAATTTTGCGTCAAGGATATTATTGGCCGACACTCCAGAAGGATACAATGGACTTCGTCCGGAGATGCGACCGATGCCAGAGAAACGCCAATATCCAACGCCGACCCTCGGCTTCCTTAACCTCTATCAGCTCCCCTTGGCCTTTTGCCCAGTAGGGAATTGACATTCTAGGGCCATTTCCCTCTGGCTACCGGGCAAAGAAAATTCCTGGTCGTCTCCATCGACTATTTTACAAAATGGGTGGAGGCCGAGCCACTTGCCCGGATCACCGAGCATAAGATGCGGGACTTTGTCTGGAAGTCAATAATCTGCAGATTCGGACTCCCCCGCATCCTCATCTCTGACAACGGTCGCCAGTTTGACAATATTCACTTCAGAGAATTCTGCTCCGAGCTTGGCATTGACCACCGCTTCACCTCGGTCGCGCACCCTCAGACAAATGGAGAAACCGAGGTAACTAACCGTACTATCTTGCAGGGTCTCAAAGCCAGGCTCGACAAATCCAAAGGACAATGGGTCGAAGACCTATACAATGTCCTGTGGGCCTACCGGACCACGTTCCGCGTCCCCACCGGCGAGACTCCCTTCAACCTGACATACGGAACGGAAGCTGTCATCCCGTTGGAGATCGGACTCCCATCTCCGAGGGTAGAACATCATGACGCCAGCTCCAACTCCTCGCAGCTAAGGAACAATCTCGACCTGATCGAAGAAACAAGGGAAGCCGCCCGTGTTCGCATGGCAAGGTACCAGCAAAAGACCGCCCAGTACTACAACGCCAGGGCTAAAATCAAGTCCTTCAAAGCAGGAGACCTTGTCCTCAGAAGAGCCGAGGCCTCCCGACCAACCGAGCAAGGGAAACTGGCTCCAAACTGGGAAGGACCTTACCGAGTCACACGCATCCGTCGGCCCGGAACTTATAAGCTAGAGTCTCTAGATGGGACTCCCATCCCACGAAGCTGGAATTCTGAAAATCTCCGCGTGTACTACCAATAGTATTCCAAGGGATCCCCTACTGTAACCATTAAATTTTATTTGTAAAGGGCTTGTGCTTGTTCAAACTCACCGATTCTCCTATGTTGTCTCCTAGTGCCAGGCTCATTCTCCATCGGCCAACGAGCTTGGCTCGTTCTCCATCGGCCAACGAGCTCGGCTCGTTCTCCTACCCCGACCTCGGCCGGGATGCCTCGAGACGTCGAGATGCCCCAATTCATCGGGATGCCCCAATACGTTGGGATGCGGTCTTCATTGACCAGACGAGCTCGGCTCGTTCTCCATCGACCAACGAGCTCGGCTCGTTCTCCATCGGCCAACGAGCTCGGCTCGTTCTCCTACCCCGACCTCGACCGGGATGCCTTGAGACGTCGAGATGCCCCAATTCATCGGGATGCGGTCTTCATTGACCAGACGAGCTCGGCTCGTTCTCCATCGGCCAACGAGCTCGGCTCGTTCTCCATCGGCCAACGAGCTCGGCTCGTTCTCCTACCCCGACCTCGGCCGGGATGCCTCGAGACGTCGAGATGCCCCGATTCATCGGGATGCCCCAATACATTGGGATGCGGTCTTCATTGACCAGACGAGCTCGGCTCGTTCTCCATCGACTTCAGCCAACGAGCTCGGCTCGTTCTCCCATTCATGATCAGCGAGAAATCCGTGTTTGGCAAAAGCTGAATCTCTCTGCTAACATCCTCAAAAAACGGAGCCCGAGCAGAGGAGCGTCTTCAAGTAGCCAGATGAAGTTCATAGCCTCGGCACAAGAGCGCTCACGGTACCAGGTGCCCATTCGATTAATGTCTACATTATCTCATTTATTTTCATTCTTGGTTAATTAATCCGATCATCCGCCTCGGCAACCCGAGGTCCGGGCTCGAAGTTCGCTAAGGAATCTTAAGTCTAGTGGCCTTATCCTAGGGCTCGGTCGAATTCCGAGTTAAACTCGGAGAGTCCCCCCCGAGCCCAAGCACGTCCTAGACATAAGCACCGCTATATACTGGTCTTGGGCCCCTAGTTCAGCTATGCCGAGCCATAACGCAAGTTCGGTTATATAGCGGACGAAGTTGGAGCCGCAGAACCTAATTCCTTAATATAAAAACGGATTCAAACGAAAGATCTTTAGTCAGCCAAAAATGGAATCAAAGCATAAGTCATAACAAATGTATATTCATTTTAAAAAAGCCCATAGGCCAAGTACAAGAGTCCGGACTCGGCCTAAACAAGTATAAAGGCCATTCCGACTTGCACAAAAAAAAAAAAGAGAGCAGAAAGGAAAGGAGAACTATATAAAGGGCTCAGGCCCGGCGATTTCAGCAACGGTCGGCTCCTCTGCGGTCGAGGCCTCCACGGTAGCCTCGGGAACCGCCCCGGTGACCTCGGGGGCGATCTCGCCTTCTTCAGCTTGACCCTCCTGGTCGGCCCCGCCAGAGGTTGGAACCTCTGCCTCCGCCTCCGCTTCTGGATTTTCGACCCCAGCGCCTGGTTGAAGCAGGCTAAGGTCGAAGTCGGGAAGAAGTCGCCGCAACTGGTTGCGGAAGTCCTTGAAGCCCTGGATGAGCCCGTTGACGCCTTCCTCTTCCATCAAGTCGCGAAACTCTTCCGATTCACGGAAGAGCTTGACGGCGTCCTGGGCCTGCTCCCGAGCCTCCTTCTCCCGAGCCTCATGGTAGGCGGCCTTCCGCTCCAAAGTCTTTATTTCTCTTTCGCGGTCCGCGAGCAGAGATTGCACGTCAAGTAGACGGATCTCGAGATCTTGGACCTTTATTCGAGCCTCCCCCACCTCCTGCTCGCGAATAGCGAGCGACGATTCGGCCTCCGTCCGGCGGGCCTCAGCGGCGCGCACTTCAGACCTGGTCAAAGTGTGCGCGCCCCTCTCCTCTTCAAGTTCGGCGACCAGAGCCCGAACCTCGTCCTCGGCCGCCCCTAGCTTCGCTTGAAGCACTTTCTGCTCGGCCTCGGATGCGAGAAACTTTGTTTCGGCCTCCTCACGCCCCCTTTGATGCCTTCGGGCCCGGTCCCGATAGTCCTGGATGATGTGAATCATCGTTTCGGTCTCGTGGAGGCGCTGCAAGAGGAACACGTAAGAAATAGTTTTAAGCCGAAACACAAATTTGCACAGAAATAAAAGCTGACTTACTCGGATGGAGGAGCAAATAGTGGAATCCATGAACTCGCCATAGTTCATGGACCGGATCTTGGCCTGGTCGGCCGGGAGCAGCGCGACCCGGAGAACTTCGCGCGCCACTTGTACGCTGTCGAGGGCCGAGTCGCCCTCAAAGACGGCCCATCCAGGAGCGTATGGAACCCGCTCCTGGGGGCCCGATGAACCCGACAGGCCGGCCTCGGCCTGGGTGCAGCCGACCCCGTCGCTTCCTGACTATTCCCCGGCTCGGAACTGGAGAGCTGGGGTCGGATTGGCGGCCGACTTGACCGCCGCATGGTAGAAGAAGGGCGCGCGAGCGCCAAATCTGTCGAAGTCCTCCCTCCCTGGTCGGAATTTGGAGCTTCCTGCCGACCAGAGATTTGCGAAATGGGCATCGGGCATGGGAGTGCCATCGTGGCTCCGCCAGAGCCTACGCCCTCTCCCCGACCAGCCTCAGGGCGCACGGGGCGAGGAGCGCGCACCTCAACCGTTGTGGTCGTCGAGGTCTTCGCCGAGGTCTTTGCTTTCTTCCTCGGCTCGGTCGGTTCTCCTGAGAGTTCGGCCGCCCTCTTTTGGAACCGGGCGTATAGGACCTCGCTCTTGGTCACCATTTTTGCGATATCTGCAAGGACGAGCAGGATTAAAACTTGGAAACTGTAACAAAATGAAAAAGACACCCTACTGCTACTCTTACCATGGGGACGCGCCGAGCTCAGCCCAACATTCACTAGAGCATCCTCACTGATGAGGCCGCTCAGTAAGATGCCGCCCCCAAGGTTGCGAATGGTGTCGAGGACCCCTTGCTCGCGCGAAGAAAGCTTAGGGACTTTATTGACAGACTTGAGTTGGGTTGGCCCCCACCTAGGGTTAAATCCCCATGTCCGTTCAGACCCCAGGAAGAAGAACTTCTTCTTCCAGTCATGAATGGAGGAGGGGGCACCCTGAAAAAGTGGCCGACCCACCCGAAGGGCGATATAGAGCCACTCTCCGTCTTCCGGGTTCGACTTTAACACAAAAAGTCGCCGAAAAACATTAACAGAGGTCGGAATCCCGTGCAGTAAGCACAAGGACAGGAAACCGATCACTGTCCTCCAGGCGTTCAGAGCAAGTTGTGCCGGAACCAGTTGGTATACCGTCAACAACTCATTCACGAAGACGTGAAGAGGAAATCGGAGGCCGGCCCAGAGTGATTCTAGATACACTCCAATCCGGCCTACCGGAGGATCGGTTACCCGATCCCCACGCCTGGCGGGTTCCAAACAGAACCCTCGAAGAGGGAAAAACCACTCTTCGGTCATTTCGACCTCCAGGACACTCATAATAGACTCGACCTCGCTTGGGATAGAACCCATTGGAAGAAAAAGGAAGATTAGGAAGAAAAAAGGAGACCTGAGAGAGACGCCGGAGAAAAAAGAACTTCGGACTGTAAAAAGCTGGAAGAAGAAGGCAATAAGAAGAGGACGGAAGGCCAGGGGAGAGTTTATATAGACCTCCCCAACGGCCCGGATCAGCGAGAAAAACGCTGCATCCCGTCTGGATTACGACACGTTTCGGCCCGAAAGATAGAGCGCCGCATTTAACTCAGGTTGATGCTTCGGATACCGAAGCGCCCCATCGGATCGTGCGGCCCCATCATGAGCCCACGACGCGAGGACGCTTTGGAGAAAGCATCCCAATAATGAGATATTTCGAAAAAGAGGAGACGCCGCCTATTAAAGGCACCTCGAAGCGTCCGATAATTCAAAACGCGCAATAAATTAAAATTTTCGGAACCCGTAATGACCCAACTAAAGCTACTTCCCGCGCTCCAGCTGGTAGCCAGCTGGAACTCGGAAGTCGGGGGGTAGTGTTGGGGGAAAAACCCGAGTCATATCGCCACGGAGGCGCTCGGCCAAAGAGCGCCAACCAGAAAGACGCTCGGCCAAAGAGCGCCAACCAGAGATGCTCGGCCAAAGAGCGCCGACTAGAGAGAGCACCGACCAAAGAGGCGCTCGACCGAAGAGCGCCGACCAGAGAAGCGCTCGATTGGAAAGCGCTGACCAGAGACAAAAAGCGCCAAATAGAGGCGCTCGGCTGGAAGGTACTTGACCGAAGAGCGCCGACCAGAGAAGCGCTCGACTGGAAAGCGCCAAATAGAGGCGTTCGGCTGGAAGGTACTCGACCGAAGAGCGCCGACCAGGAGCAATCCCGCCACAGGACACACCGCTAAGCGACCTGCTCGGCTCGGCACCTCCGCTAGGCCCATGCCTTAGCCGAATACCCAATCACCGCCTAATCCTCCAACAAGTCTGACAGCCAAGTACGTAACTCCACTATAATCTGCCACCGTCCCTAAGTCATCAAGGCACGGGATCTCCACAGGAACTCGGCATGACCTGTCATTAATGCATAAGACCCCCTCGGGCCTCCGATGCACTCAGTCATTAAATGAACACAGCTCAAGACGATCTCCGGATCACTGAACCATCACAACGTATGGCTCACCTGACCACCGGTTCACTCAGCAATTAATGAACTTACTATCTACGAACCCCCAGGCCTACCATAACCGGCGGTTCAACACACTCCAATGGGCCCAACCGACCGTGACAGCTCCCTGACTCCGGTCTGATCCGGCCTTATTCTCCACAACAACATTAATGAGCGTGATCGCGTCCAATTATTGCAAAAGGAGACAAACTCCCCTGTCACCTCCCAGGTAACGTTATGTCCCTCTATAAAAGGGGCGGGCCCTCTTCCACTACGACACACAGATTAGCCCCCTCTGACTTAAGCTTCGGAGGGCCGGCGCCGGATAATCCGGCCACCGGCTTTTTTGCAGGACTACCCAGGGGAACACCGCCAGTCGGCGCACCGCCTCCCACCATCCCGGCAGCGGAACTCCTCCTCCTCCTTGGTCCGCGGCAGCCCCCGGGTCCAATTTCCAGCAACAAGATCCAAATCAAACTAGCGTTGGATTCACTCAGGTCACAGGTCTCTATTGGGTTTAGACAAATATGAATGCAATTAAAATTAAGTAAATTCTCTTTTCTTTTGGATTCGTTCGAATTATTCCGTCCGACAATCAAACAATTTCACGTCTCCAATGTGACACCGACATTTTTAATCCGCGGGTCCTTCAATGGACACGTGTGCGACGATAAGGGACTATGAATTGATTTTTTACTTTGGTCCCTCTCCCATCCATTACCATGCCAAGCGTGGATGCTTTTGGACTGATCGAGAATTTTTTTTTAAAAAAAAAAATTTTGTTTGGCGGATTGGTTTTAAAAAAATTGGGCAACGAGAAGTTTTTTGTTAGAGTCTCGTCCTCAAAGGACCGGGCATTAATTAAGTTTCCTGTAAGATCTGACCTCAAGAAACTCATGAAAGAGATGACGAACTGGCATGGAATGATAAGAACGGAGGGAGAGACAGAAAGAGGGCAAATTGAAGGAAAAGGCTACGTATTTCAAATGGAATTTAAGATCTCAAATACACAAACATAGACTGAGAGATACATCATACATGCATGTATATACCTAAACAATTACAACTTAATTGCTATCGCATTTAAATAATTATTTTTATAATAAAAATTATAACTATTTTTTTTATTTCCTCTATCAAAATTATAACTAAATAATTAAACAGTTCACCAATATTTACAATTACTAATTATTACTTGTCATTGTAATTTGTCCTCATTTTTATTATAATAAATAATAATGGACATCATAAAGTCTTTTTTTTTTCATTAGAATCCAGTTAAATATCGAATTAAGCAAATAAAAGCAGAAACATTTTTTTAAGAGAAAATGACAGTCCATCTCCATTGAACTCCTGATAGGACTGTCCCCGAGTTGGCACTAAAATGTCCAATTATGAGGAGGCATGATGTAAAAGAAATGATTGTGAGGAATATGGGTCGGGTGGTGAGAGACATCTTGGGCTCAACCGATGGAGCTTTGTGGCGCTCCCTTTCAGACTCATTTGTTTTTTGCCTTCTAGTAGTCACCACCCCGGGAACATACATGACTGACATTATAATCGGAATAGAAACAGCTTGGAATAAAAATTACAATCATCATATATTTTTGGACATATTTGGTTCATGACTGAAAGAGATATCAAAATCGAAATTAAATTTAAATACTAGATCAATATCCGAATTAGATTTTAAAAGATCTAGGCATATTTCTATTCCGTTGAAATCGTAATGAAAATAAATTTTTTTCTAACCAAACGGCCGAAATAAAAGTCATTTATTTTCATTCTTATTTTAGAACCCAACTCCTTCTAACCAAATATGCCCTTTAATAATCTAAAGACGAGCCGCACGATTGATTGCAATTCAATGCCTAAGAAGAAGTCTAACGCCATATGTCTCTACCATAGTTTCCAGAATCTCCAAATAAATCTGTGATGCATCATGGAAACTATCATCCAACTCATGTTCTTTTGATTCCTTAGTCCTAATTTTTACCAACTTAAAAATTGAATACTATTTATAAATAAAAATAAAACTTTATACTCACCATAAACTTTGATGATATGAATAGCAAAACAAAACAAAAAAAATCTTAATCATTAGACATGATTTACAAGATTTAAAGGAACCATGCATAATATATATTTTAGAGATTCTTAGTCTGTGCATTAATTTTTTTTCTTTTTAGCTTTCAAGCTACCTAGAAATGTTTTTAGGAGATATATTTTTTTGGATTATAGGAACCAGAGGGGTTTCAATATTATATATCTCTAAAAGAAAATATCTTTTGACTTCAACTCAAAAGACATCCCATAGGGTAGTGATTGAATCAAAGGGACCCATCCTTTTGTTAAAGGGAAATCTATTCATTTGCTATCCTAACCTCCGCATATAGGGTACAAGTCATCTTCCCATAAAACTAAAAATCCAAAAGTTAGAAAATAAGAGTGACTAGTATCATATTTTAGCGATTCCTTGAATGACTTGTATCTCTGACAGACAATTTACTCTATTTGTGTAATACATATGCCTAATATATATGTACAAGCATGCTATTTGAGTATTGCGCCAGGCAATGTTGGGGGCTACTAGGCTTATAAATAAGAGTGGTAATGAGGTCAGGTCGAACAAGATACGGATTAGATAGGATATAAAATAAATCAAAAATACATCAATTGAACTCGGTATTTTTGTTAAGCGGGTCAAAAATCCAAACTCGAGCTCGATTATTTTATTAAATAGGTAATCTGATCTGATCTACAATGGGTTGAATCATATTAAATGGGTTAAACGGGTCAAACATTGCCACCCCTAGGACTACTATCTATAAATCATGTGCCCAAGCTTGTCTAATTTTAAATCAACTTTGTGACTCGAGCTCAACCCACCATATAAACAAATACACGGGCTTGGCCGAGCCGCCCATGGATTGGCCTGACCCAATATGCGTATCTAGTATTGGGACAAAAAGTAGGGGTAGGGGCTGATCAATTAAAGCATGAAATTAAAACAATGTAAATTCATCTCAAAAATGCTACTTAAAAAGGAGAGATATTGTAGCTTGTGTTAGGCTGAAGATTTAGAAGCGCTGAAAATAATTATCTTATAATCTTCTATGGATGATAATTATCATAATCACTCCACATTCTCTTAAATCATTACATGCTTCTTAGGAGCAGCAGTCCCATCTCCAGGAGCCCAACTAGTCCTGAACATGAGTGCTTCATGTCTTTCTCCTGCCCTGCATTGTAACAGGTTGAAACCCGAAAGAATAGGTGTAGTGGTTGATACCTTTTACGAAGTGGGTTCGAGCCACATATATGATGGTATAAACACATTGCATCTCCAAATGAGTGCGTATTCAGAGGCCCTCCAATGCGCCAGGCAAGACAGTTTAATTAACACCGGAAACGAAGAGGAACTCACTATTTTTATTGGCCAACAATACCAATAGACCTTCAACTATAAGTTGAGTTGGAGAGTGCTTATAGGAAGGCAGAGCTTTACATTCTTCTTCTTCTTCTTCTTTTTTTTGTTTTTTTTACTGAGACGATGATTCATATAATTTTAATACGGATATTATCCAAAAAGATTGAAAAACAGTATATTCCGGAGCGCTCTAGATAGCTCCCTTATTTCGACTCACAAAGTATTTTTGGAGTGATTGGCTATATACGAAGCCACCCAGTCGGTGGCCTCATTGGCCTTTATGTATACATACTTGGCCTGAAACACAACGCCATCACTAACCATGGGCCGGATATCTCAAAACAGGAGGTGACACCCACACACACTGCAAGTGCCTCTCTAAATCTAACCGATAACCATGGTCGAGTCACCCTCAAACATAACTACTCTGGCCCACAGCACACGCCGAGCATGGTCCAACCTTACCCATGTTGCCCTCAGCTCAGCCTTCGGCACTGAGGTATCAAAGATTTGACAACCACGAGCAACAACCACTCGAGTCAAGGCTTTTAACGATGTAGCCAACGCCTCCTCTCCTTTCGCTATCAACTCGCATCCATTGAAATTGATTTTGAGGAAGCTCGGGAGTGGGGGCTCCCAGGTGAAAAACACCGTTCAAGGTGCTCTACGAGTAGAAAAAGAGCCCCAGGTGCCCTAAGCTATCAAAGACCCATCCGGTAGAGCTGCATGGATAATCTCTGCTGCTTATACTCGGGCCTGCTCAACAACAAACCTCAGTGAAGAGTTGCTCTCACCAAAAGTCTAAGCATTTCTGACCAGCCATATCATTTGAGCTACTATCACATCATTGGAGCACAAGGCATATTTGCTTGCTCATTTTCTGAATTCAGTTAATGCCTAAGCAGAGCTGAATCAAGTTCTCACCTGGGTCAATTTAAGAGAGAAGTGTCTAAATATATCTTTGATCTCAGCACCAAGTCCATTCCTGCAAAAGGACTCCTCCCCCCACCCCAGCAGTGGAGCTAACTCCCTGTCTTATATTTGTATTTGCTCTATTGCTCATTCTCCATCCACCTTGTCTTAAGAATCATGACGACAGTGATAAAAATAAAACTATGAACATGCAAGGCAAAACAAGATCTGGCGGAGGGGAAAAAGAGAACACCGGTGAGGATTCAGCTGGCTGCAGGTTGGTGAAGGAAACTAGGGGGTAGAGATGGTACCGGAGGAAGAAAGAGAAGCGAGGAGGCTCTTGCTCTGATGTTTGATAGCCAATTTGTTATTTCATATCAAATCGAACCACTGGTTTGGTGAAAGTCTCTTTAACTAAGTTACAAAAACATTTTATTTGGTGATCAATAATAGTATCAAAAACACTATCCTTATTTCAACACCATTGCATATTTTTCTTTTTGGTGTAGTGATCAACAATAGCAATTCATACACAGGAAATTAAATCCCTTGCCAACTTGGCTGTTAACAATTGCTATTACCATGTTAAATTATCAAACCATAGTTGTAGATGTATATCCAATTAGGATGACAAATAACAGAACAGGCAGAGACTGTATACTTACAAGAAAGGGAGGTCTCTGCAGTTTTTACAAGAGAGATGAGCGAAACCTTTGTTATGTGATGCTATGGACAAGCATAGTTCTTCTACCTATTTGATTATAGTCTGATTTCTTCCTCCCTACTAATAGTTCTTTTCACAAGATTCTTGAATTCATGTTGTGAGAATGGGAGATAAGGAATCACTTCAAGAGGTAGTGGAGCCAAGTGAGATAAGGAATCACTTCAAGCGGCCAGCACTCTTGATCATCTCAAAGTGCTTCGATTCCCTTCACATGTTCAAATTAAATATTCCTTGGTGACGATAATATCATGATGGATTTTCTCAGTGCAAGAGGTCAGAAATTGCAGCCATGAAATTAACCAAGAGTATTTAGGTCAGTATCTTTCTGATTTTTTTTTTTCTTCCCTTCTTTCCTGTTTCTTCTTCAAGTTTCTTTGGCTGAGAGGGAATTAAGATAGTCAGCCGCCTTGACGCGACTTTTGGCCCGATTTCCCCAAGTCAGCAGTCGTTCGGCTATTTTGGGAGGCCCAAATAGGTTTCAAGCTAGGCCTGAGCTCCGGCCCAACTCAAGCTCAGGCAGATTATTTGGAAAAGAAATCTTTGCGCCTAAGCCTAGCTCGAAGCTCGAAAAATTTCAGGCCGAGCTTTGGTTAGGGATGGCCATCCCCAAGTATATACTAAATCAGCACCATGTAATCAAATTGATCCTACTGAGAAGAAAGAAATAATTCGTTCGACCCAAATCTTTTTTAAAAAAGTTTAGAAAATAGAAAAAGTTGGTGAAAGTAGAGTTTGGGTTCCTTTTTCTTCCATTGATAGATCACAAATTGAGATGCAAAGCCTCTATTTCTTCCATTGAGATCACAAATCGACTCAAATTGAGGTCCGTCTTTGCACAATTTGGATCAAATTACTCTTCTAGGAATATTGCTTCTTCGAAACTAGTGCAGATAATTATGAAAATGTTAAAGCCTTAAAAATGGTAGATCTCAACTTATACGTTGAAGTTGTGTTCATCTGTTTCACTTAAGTCTTCTCAGATTAGAAGATATATTCAATCAAAGTCTCTTCCAAAAGAAAATTTTTGAACTCATGAGCCCGATTTAGGATCGAGAAAATGAAAGAGGAGTGCCATATTGTAGAGTGCAGAGTGGAGTTACTTTTTTTTTTTTTAATAAAAAAAGCATCTCAATATAATATTGTAAGGGTAAATTGCGATATTTGGCTTTCTAATGTATACGCATTACTTTGGATCTTGCCTAATTCTTTTTTTATAACGGTCTATATTAAATTTGGTAATTTTTTTGGATCCTAATTACTCTACAACCACCCACGCTTCCGTATCCTCCGGCGGAACTCATTACAAACAATAACACGTCTTCACCTTTTCAGGATCACCAAGTGGAAGCCATAAGACTTTGATGGTCCCTTATTTTGCCCTAACTACTACGCCCGCATTTATATTCCATAATGGACGACGTTCAAATAATATGTATGAAATTTGCTTCCAACTATTACCTAAACCTTCCAAGAATGCGATCTCCAAACCTACTAGCGGCATCTTGACTATTAATTGTGCACAACAATCAATGATGTATCCATTGAATTAAATGGCTTCCACATGCACAAAACCACCTCTTTATTCTGTTTAATAGAAAGGGACATAGTTTGGTTGTCTTTAAATCAACTCTCTATCAGTGGAGGATAAGGGTCTGATCTCACTGAAAGAGACAACGACCACGCAACAAGAGCAACCTACTGTCCATTGGGTAGGCTTTGATGGCTTGAGATTACATAACGTATTCTTATGTTAAAAAGCTAAGTAGGTAATTTACCTTTGTACATGATATTGTAATTATACTAACTCTTGGGCAAAAAAGTAAGTAGAATTTGCACTCGGTTGATCCATCCCACCAAATCTCAATTTATAAGATGCAGGCTTGGACCTTGAGCAAAAAGGCTAGCCAAATGATTTTTTTTTTGAGTTTTTTAGCCTTATATAGGTACATAAGATCTTATCGGCGAATAACCGATATAGGACTAAACACACGCTCGTGTAGGTCCTCACATACTTCTTTCGTTTAAATCTCAATGTCCTCATTAGATTAACAGTACAAATCTATTCAAATTTAATCACGAGCATCATAATCGGCCCGTGGTCAGCTTTAATGAGCCCGTGCTACAGTGTTTCCTAGTCCATATGGGTCATGGGCCGATTTTGCTCTGATACCATTTGTAATAACTTAGGATTTCATCCAAAAAAACTAACCGGATTTTTTTAAAGTTCTTTAGTGTCCTATATAAATATCCAAAAATTTTCCGGCGAATAATCGATATTAATTTTTTCAAAGCTAGTAACCTATTTTGATCAAAGCTAATATAAAAATGAAATTTTCAGATTTAACTAGTTTTTTCTTTTCACTCAAAAACTTCTACCCCTGTTCCCTTTCAAAGCTTTTTATGGACACCCAGACCCAGCCTTGGTTTCGAGATTCAATCTTTCCCTTTACCACTTCGTAGTTGAGACCGTTGATGTCTACCTGACTTCTACTTTTCTGAAAAAGAAGGCCTGAGTCATCCCATGACTACAATTTATCAGGTACTTGGACGGTGGGGGTGCAGTTTGAGGACTATGCCCTCACGAGCCCAGGAGTTTTTTGTTTTTACACCGCGAAAATTCCTGAGAAGGATGAGGACAAAATCTTGAGGGTGGACACCACTCAAAACTCGAACTCCCAAACCCTTCCTTGAAAGCAATGGGATGTAACCACGGCATAAACTCAGCTGACATGTCACTAACTCAAGCTTATCCTTTAGGAAGATCAAAATTATGCTTGAGTTTTATATTCTACCTAAAGATTTTTTGTGTGTGTGTGTGTGTGTTTTACCTTACAACCAAAAAAATCTCAAACTTAATTTGGTTGTCTAATTTTCTACAGCTTGCAGTCCTCCTAGGTTGACTTTTTTTTGGCAGATTATTTATCTAACTTTTAAAAACAATATTACACTATTATGCCTCGAACCCACTACTCGGATCTAACACGTGACATGGCCAAGCACCTCTAATTTTTAAAAACAATATTACACTATAATTCCCACATTTCATAGGAAAGTCTTTCTCGTAATAAATAAAGTTATTTTTCCATGAGCTGGGAATTACTCTATTTTTATTTTTTCTCAACAAAACCCTTCAGCATTAAAGAGACATTAAAGATCTAATCTTTATTAAGGGTATAATAGGAATTACATATAGCTTTTTTAGGAAAGTGGATGGTCAACCAAGCATAAGCACTCCGAAAATCTGTTACTTTTCCATGATCAACCAAACATATCAAAAGTATTTTTCTAGGCATCCTTTTTTTAGTAATCTGCTTTTCAGAAATTATATTTTTAGGATGGAAAATGCTTTCCGCGAACCAAACGAGTCCTAAAGAATATGTAAGGCCAGATAATCTAAGCCAAAATATTTATAACAAAAAATAAAAAAATTAAAATAACAAAATATTTTATAAATAAATAAGTGTCTATAAAAAAAGGACTCTGATACATCCAGTATCAAATACAAAATCTATCTGATACTCTCTAAAATCTCTAATCGACCCGCGAATCTTGGCAAGATAAACACCTTTTAGCCCCGTAAGAATCCCTCCCCCAACACACTAAAGTAAAATAACACCTATAACTTTTACAAGATAAACATCAATATTAAAAAAATTTATGCTATCAAGCCAGTAATCAAATATTTGCCTAATGGATCCAGCTTATAACAATGCCAACATATCTTAGCAGTTCCAGTGCAAACATCATATTAGCAAATGATACCTCCAACATGCATATTGTTGGGGAAATATGTTTTTCCCCCAGCAGTATAATTATTCCTAAGAGGCCACACAGCTGCCGACCTGGTACAGCTGAGGTCGGCGTCCGACCTCCGACCTCGGAACATCCGACCTCGAAACATCCGATATCCGAGGTCTATCCTTGTCGATTACCCACTACGGCCGTACCCTTCCGAGGTCCGACCGAGGGCCATATCCTGCCACTGCCCTGGCATTTATTGCGCACGACCCCTGTAAACCCTCGGTTCACTCAACAATTTATGTGGATCTCCAGTTCACTCAACAATTAATGCGGATCTCCGGCTTACTCCACAATTAATGCGGATCTCCGGCTTACTCCACAATTAATGCGCATGACTCCTGTTATCTACGGACCCGCAGCTCTCCACGGCAAGTCAGCCCAGCCGAGTCCAATCAACTATGATAAGTCTCTGATCTCGGTCTTACCTCCGATATCAATGCAATAATTCACCCGATCGTGCGCCAGCTTGGGTCGTACGACGGCCTTACCTCCGACATCAATGCAATGATTCACCCAATCGTGCGCCGATCCGAACAACATGCCGAGCCGTACTGTGGTCTCGCCCCATCACATCACAGGTAAACCGACCCCCCTATAAAAGGGAGCCCTTGCTTCTCAGATGGGGGTTGGAGACTCCGCACTCTACAAACACTGTTCCTCTTCTTCCCATATAATTTGCCCCCCTTCTGACTTGAGCGTCGGAGGGTCGGCGCCGGAAGACCCGGCCATCGGCTTTTCTGCAGGCACCCGGACGGAGGACGCCGCCCGCCGACGGACCGCCGCTCCCCTGTGAACACCCGCTGCTCCCTTTCTTCGACCGACGATCGCCCCCGGGTCCAATTTCCAGCAACAGTTGGCGCTAGAGGAAGGGACCAAGTAGCGATCATGAAGTTGAGAAGCAAGGGAGCCTCCAACATCTCCCGGCGTCCCCCGCAGAGTCCTGGACATTCCGTCCAGAATTCACCTACTCCGGCTGACCCAGCTCCTCAGGTCCAGCCGGAGCAATTCAATGCTCTGGTACAGCAAGTCCAGGCCCTGGCCGCCGCCGTTCAAAGCCTGCGACGCGAGGAGGCCTTACCAACGCTCCCCCCGCAGGCCCAGATCCTGCCGGAGTTTCCTCCCAATGGCCCGGCCTTCCCAGGCCAAAATTTGCATGGCTCCTCCAGAGCCAACAACGAAGAGCGGACTTCCCCCCAGAGAAAGCTACCGGGGGAAGATCTCAACAGAAGACCCCAACCCTCTGAGGCTGAGTCGGCCCCAGCCCACCGTGAGCCGGCACAGACCACGGTGACAATCCCACGGGTGGGGGAGCTCGACAGGAAAGTTGAGCATTTGGAGCGCCAAATTGCAGCGCTCCACAGTAAGAAGGCAAGACAGGAGGGAGACTTCGAGTTCACCACCAAATCCCCCTTTTCCTGCCAGATCGAGGATGAGCCGGTCCCCGCGAGGTTCAAAATGCCTCAGGTGGAGCCCTACAGCGGAGTTACCGACCCCCTCGACCACTTGGAGAGCTACCGAGCCCTCATGGCTCTACAAGGATCCTCGGAGGCCGTATTTTGTAAAGCCTTTCCAGCGACTCTCCGAGGGACAGCTCGGCTTTGGTTTTCTGGACTAAAGCCGAACACGGTATCCTCCTTTGAGCAACTCGGCAGGCAGTTCGCTACCAATTTTGCTGCCAGCCGACGCCAACGGCGGACATCAGACTCCCTTCTGGATGTCAAGCAGAAGGAGGGGGAGTCCCTCAAGGAATATCTGGACCGTTTTACTGCCGCCACGTGGGAAGTTCGCGAGCTAGACCAGTCGATAGCCATGTCGGCTCTGAAGACTGGGGTTCGCTCCTACCGATTCCTCTTCTCCATTGAGAAGAGCTTCCCGGCCGATTTCACCGAAATGCTGGCCCGAGCCCGGAAGTATGCCAAGGCCGAGGAAGCAGTTGCCTCCAGGCGGGGTGCGATTGAGCCCGCCTCGAGAAAACAGAAGAAACGCCGCGAAGAGCGCGGCCGACAGAGAAGCCGATCCCCTCGTCGAGAGAAGAACCTCCCTCGGTTGAGGAGCCCCCCTCGACAGCAGGGACGAGCTCAGCGGAGGACCCCACCTCGACCAAGATCTCCACCACGGCCTCGAACGTACTCAGGGAGGTACGAAAACTACACACCTGTTAATGCCCCCCGGGCCGAGATCTTGATGGAAATCGAGGGTCGGGATTTCTTCCGACCCCCGCATCCTATGCGGGATACGGGAGTTCCCCGCAATCCCAGGAAGTACTGCCGCTTCCACCGAGACCGTGGGCAAAACACGGAGGATTGCTTCCAGCTCCGGGACGAGATAGAGGCGCTCATCCGCCGGGGAGTACTCAACCGGTTCGTGAGGGACCGACGCGAGGAAAGGAGGCCGACGGAAAACGCCACACTGCCCGAAAACCCGGACGACAACAGGCCCATCGCCGGCACCATCAATATGATCGGAGGAGTCCCGGCAGGAGCAGCCGCCCAGGGAGCCCCCCTGAAGCGCCTGCGCGCTGATGAAGTCATCTCGTTCTCGAACGAGGACTTGGAAGGGGTTGAGACCCCCCATGATGACGCTGTGGTCATCTCTATGATTGTAAATAAGTTTGATGTAAAACGTGTCCTAGTTGATAATGGAAGCTCAGCTAACGTTTTGTACTATCATGCCTACCAAAAAATGGGGTTGCCAGAAGGACATCTTCGGAAAATTAATGCCCCACTGCTTGGGTTCACCGGAGACTCGGTCCCAGCTGAAGGTGAGGCCAGCTTCCTTGTCACAGTTGGCCTCGCTCCCCGGGAGAGCACTGTGAGGACGGACTTCCTTGTGGTCCGTCTGCCCTCAGTCTACAACGCCATCCTTGGGCGGCCAGGGCTAAATGCCCTTCGAGCCATGGTTTCAACCCGCCATCTGCTCATGCGGTTCCCCACCGGCCAAGGAGTAGGCGAGGTCCGCGGAGACCAGTTGGTTGCCAAGCAGTGCTACATGGCGGCCCACAGAGTAAGACAACCGACCGAGGCGCCAATTCAGCCAGCGAGCCCCTCACTGCCCATAGAAACCCTGGATGTGAGGGACACCCTTTGGAAGAAACAAGTAGAGCCTGGTGAGCTTCTTGTTCAAGTTCCACTACGAGAAAATCTTTCCGAGCTAACTGTGCAGGTCGGCTCCGGCCTTGGCGCCCGCGAGAGGAATCACCTCATCAGCTTCCTGCGGGACAATGCCGATATCTTCGCCTGGTCGCCCGCGGACGTACCGGGAATTGACCCTGAGGTCATGGTCCATCGACTTCGGGTGAAGCCAACCAGCAAACCTGTAAAGCAGAAGGAAAGAGGCTCCGCCCCGGAACGGCAACGAGCTGCGGCCGAGGAAGTGGATAAACTCCTTGAAGCCGGCTTCATCCGGGAGGTCTCTTACCCAGACTGGCTCGCCAATGTAGTCCTCGTAAAGAAGGCCAACGGAAAATGGCGCATGTGCGTGGACTACACCGACCTGAACAAGGCTTGCCCAAAAGACAGTTTCTCCCTCCCAAGCATAGACCATCTTGTCGATTCCACCTCAGGGCACCAACTGCTGACTTTTATGGACGCCTTTTCAGGGTACAATCAAATCCGAATGGCGCCAGAAGATGAGGAGAAGACGGCCTTCATCACCGACAAGGGCACCTATTGCTACAAGGTGATGCCCTTCGGCCTGAAGAACGCTGGAGCCACCTATCAGAGGCTGGTCAGCCAAATTTTTAAAGACCAGGTCGGCCGAAATGTGGAAGTTTACGTGGACGACATGCTGGTGAAGAGCCGAGCGGTGGAGCACCATGTAGCTGACCTCAACGAAACGTTCTCCAAGCTCAGGAGATACCGAATGAAGCTCAACCCCGCGAAGTGCGCGTTCGGAGTCACATCGGGCAAGTTCCTGGGTTTCATAGTGACCCAGCGCGGAATTGAAGCCAACCCCGAGAAAATCCGAGCGCTGCAAGAAATGGCGCCCCCAAGGACAGTCAAGGAGGTGCAGCAGCTTACTGGGCGGGTTGCCGCCTTGGGGAGGTTTGTCTCCCGATCGGCCGAACGCTGCCTCCCATTCTTCAAGATCCTCAAGCGGCCAAAGGACTTCCAGTGGTCAGAAGAATGCCAGCGGGCCTTCGAAGAGCTCAGAAGCCTTTTGGCCTCTCCCCCGCTGCTCACCAAACCGCAGAGGGATGAAGTCCTTTACTTATATATGGTCATCTCTCCAGTTGCAGTGAGAACTCAGGGGTGCTTGACGAGCAGAGGAGGCATGGTGGAGGGAATTTTCATTAAGGTTCTCAAACAATTGCCATGCCTCATGTTCACTTTTAAGCATGAAAGTACCCCCACAAGAAGCATCAACCATTTGACGATTTTGTTCGGATAGTCCGTCATAAAAGCATTGCACTAATTGCCATTTGGGTATTTGATGATGCGGGCATTTTCGGAGTAAATCTCTAAATTTTTTTCAAGTTTCATGAAATTCTTTCCCATGAGATTGGGAGAAGCTCGTGATAGCACGCCTAAATTGGTTTGTTCTTCCTATGGGAAAATATTTTTTTAAGAACTCATGTTGCATTTGAGCCCATGAAAGAATTGAATTGGCTTCTAATGAGTGGAGCCATTGTTCAACTCTATCCTTAAGGGAAAAAGGAAACAGCCTAAGTTTTAGAGCATCATCAGTGAAGTTCTGAATTTTGACAGTAGTGCAGATCTCAAGGAACTCATCTAAATGTTTGTATGGGTCTTCATTGTTGAGTCCATAAAAAGAGGGAAGCATTTGGATGACACTAGACTTAATTTCAAAATGTGCAGCAGCGGTGGTATCAGGTAGTCGAATACAAGATGGAGAGGTATAAATGGAAGGAGTGAAGTACTCCTTTAAGAGTTTGGGTTGTTCTTCAGCCATCTCTATAAGTGGTGTAGATCCTATGGTTCTATAGGTCCGGATTTCGGCTCGAAGGGTCCTAATAGAACGCTCTATTTCAGGGTCAAAAGGTACTAATTCGGGAGATTTGGAACGACACCCTAGCATACACTAAGACTCCTCTGATTAGTCAAATACACTCAAGCATGCATTAAAAAGAAAAACACAATTCCTTATGTTCACCCTAAAATCACTAGACAGCTCCTAACTGGTTTGAAGAGGGCACCTAAGCCTCCAATCCGGTCTAATGACTGAGCTGACCAGGTAAGCTCCCAGGTAAGTGGGGGGGGTCACGATGCGTTGCAAAGGTCCCACTTAAAAACCACTTGCCTCGAACAGATGAACTGTCTCCCTTAAAGGGACAAAGCTTGCCTAGACATCAACTGAGCCACAGAGCGAAATTGGTGCAACTTTCGGTGATCTTCGTCCTATTGAGCTCGAATGTCCCTAGGGGCCAATGTCTAATTGATTTTAATTAATGTGATAACTATGTGAGAATTGATTCACCTAATTTGGGCAAGAATCTGGTGATGAAATCCAGTTCTTATCTTGTTGGGGTGATTGCCCTTACTATGTGCGGATTAATTGGTGTATGTGTATCAAGCATGCATTCACACTTTTGCTGAATTTAAAATCAAACAATCACCACAAAAGGAAATTTAAATAAAAAGGTTTAGAGGTTACCAAAGAGAATTTTCCAAACAATTTTTCTTTATTTTTAGGCAAACCTCTACTGCATTCCTTTTTCCAGTAGTTCCCTTTTGATCGTCCCAAATTTCTTCTTTGATTCCTGAATAAAAGAAAATTCAAGAATTAGTAAGAGAGAAGAAGAAGATAAGGAAAGTAGAAATAGAAAATATTTTTATTTTATTTTAGATATATATATTATTATTATTATTTTATTTTTATTTTTTTTAAAAAAAAAATTTTATAAAAAGAAAAACAACTATGCTAGCAATCCCCGGCAATGGCGCCAAAAATTGATAGTCAACTTTAAAGACCACGCAATAGCACGTATCTGGTAGGATAGTGATTACGGGTATCGATCCACAGGGATTGGGGTATAGTTGTTTTTCTTAAAATAAAAATATTTAAAATGATGAATTTGTGAAGACTATTAAACTAAGCAATTTAATAAAAGAAAATGCAATTAAAGGGATATCAGTTTAGGAGAACCTAGGGCAAGGAATTCACCACTAACATCGAAACAAGGGTTATTTATATTTTAATTTATTCTTGGATTAACATGCAAATTGGCTACAAGCCTAATAAGCATTTAAATAAAAATTCGCAAAAGTAATTTGGGCATAATCCATCTTCAGTAGGCATGAAATGTCTACCCTAATCTAAGGTGGCAGCACATCGCATCTTTCCTAAGCATGGACTATCTTATATTTACTTAGTGATCATAAAGAACAGTTGTACGAACATCATACTTAAAATCACAGAAATTAAATATGATTCAAAAGAAGATTCCCATTAAAAACATTAAGTTCATACAATCCCAAGAATATAAATAAAATATAAAACCAATGTCCCTGTGTTAGGGCTGCATCCAGCCCTAGAGAAGAGATCAGCCCTGCATGGAGAATTGAACAGCTGCACTGCAGGGGGACTTCATAATGATTGGCTCCTTCCTCCCGTCGGCTCTCTCCTCTCTTCTCTGTCTCCCGTGAGAACTTGGCTTCTCCCCTGTTCCGAAGAGATCCTGGAACCGGACCCCCAAAGCTTGCCTTCCCTCTCGGTGGAGCTTCCCCTTTTATAGCTTTCACACCCTTGTTATCACGCAGGGGATAAGGATGAAATGAAACAGAATGCGGTTGAAGCTGGGGTGATTCTCGGCGTTGGAGTATATCATGAATCCAGGGAATGAGAGGAAGGAACCGAGCTTCTTCAACGCATGGGAGAAGATCTTGGACGCGGTGGATGATGATTTGAATCTATCCGTGACTGCTTGAAGCTTATCTTCCTGCTGGCGAGAATATGGGATGCATACGAACGGAAGGAGGTTGGGAGGAGCTTGATTCGGTGAATCATGCTGAGAGATGATGCGGAAGAAACCTTGAATCGCGGACGGCTGGTGGCTGTGATCTGCGGACGTGAAGAATCCGGAAGATGAAGTCTATCCGGACGCTGGGAGTTTGGTTGGATTGAGATGAAGATAGATCACAAACATGGAGGAGATGATGTTGTTTTGTTGCTGGGATTCTGAAATGCTTCGGCTGAAAGGCTGAGATCCGTTCGTGATGCTCATCCCGGCTGGACACGAGATATCCGGATGCGAGAGAGGTTGGTTTCGTTCATGGGATACGGGAGGAAAGGAAGACGGTTGGGATTGATTCGGAAGAGATTATCCCCGAAACAGGGGAATGGAAGAAACTTGGTTTGATTCAGAAGAGATGAAGCTGGGAGATGAGTGGATCACGGGAGGATGAACTTGATTCGGTTGAGAACAAGATCTTTGGATGCTCACGGAATGGGAAGAGATCTTTGGGTGATGCAGATGAAATCTGGGAGGAGGTGTCGTGGAAGATGAACACGGAATGGACTCGGTTCTGGTTGAATGTCGTAGAACAGGGGAGTTGGGATTTACGGAATGCTGGGAACGAACTCTGTTTTGAGGCAAGGTTTTAGATGAATGTCTTCAATGCATGGGAGCTGGGAAGGGATGGTTCCGGAGGGAGGTTGAAGAAGTTGGCTTAGGCTTATCCATGGGATAAGGAGGATCTCGGTTGATTTTTTTAGATGCTCACGGGATGAAGTTTGGTAACGAAAGTTGGGAGATCGAGAGTCACGGGAGCTGGGGAGATGGTTGGAGCGTGAGGAGTGAATGGAGCTTTAGAATTTGTGCAAATATGTTGGTATGCTTTGAGATTGGAGGGATAAATAATTGAAGGGATTTTATTGTTTTGAGATTAAAATAGGAGAGTTGGATCATATGGAAAAAAAAGTTAGGTGACTGAATTAGAGGGTCTTGATTTGCGGGGTGCATGTGGTTTAGGTCCAGAAATAATCCTTAATGAACTTGACTCAACCTGCATACATTAGACTCAATCAGTAAAATTAAGCAAACTCGAATTATTTTTAATAATGCCGTAATGAAGGGGAAAATATTTTCTTATGTTTAAATCTAAAAATATATGTATAAAAATAATCATAAGTGCCATGAAAAATAGATTAATTTATACATTATTTAGCACTTATCACACCCCCAAACCTACATTTTGCTAGTCCTCGAGCAAAATAAAACTAACTCACTTTCGCAGGAATCGCGATTGCATTTACCGTATGCAATAAGGCTTTAAACCCCTAGGTGGCCCTAGTGGACGAGTTTTGTCTCGTGAGGGTTTCCGGCTCAGATACCCACAAACTGTTGTCTCTACCCAAAGAATTTATTTTATTGTTTTATAAAATCTAATTTCAAATGCATAAATGCCAAGAATTTCAAAAGCACACAAAGTTTTAATTACCAAGTCAGCCCAAATCCTAGGTCAGTATGCAACTTAAATTGAAGTCATTAAGTTTCCGTTAGAGAGTTGTAAGACTTATTTATACTTAGGTGCTTGGTGATATCTGGACCATACACAAGCTAAGGCTTTAGATTCTCCAAAATACTGCTAAAACTAGTAGTTTCCAAGAATTGGTCAGATAAGACCTAATCACTGATTCAAAATCATTCTACCTTGCAGGATTTTGAGAGTTGTGGATGTTTACTTTAATACCTCATGGGCTTTATCTGTAATATTTCAGTTTACTCGAATTTTTACAACGACGGCTTTCACACTATCGTCTTTTTCAAGGTCAATATTATTTTCTCTTTTTCTTTTTTTTTATTTTTTTTATTTTTTTTTTATTTTATATTTATTGCGCACTTTTACTCTTGTAATGATTCTTCCATGTAACGAGCATTCAGTCAACACTCCCACACCAGATGGCATAAGGTGTTAGGCATCAAGACTCCCCTACGGATCTATGCTCGGATTCATCATTGCAAGCCCGCTGACCTTTGACAATAGGTAGCCCTTTTCGATGTACCTGACTAAATTCGCTTTTTTTTTTTTAATAGCGAATTAGATAGGTATGATTCATCAGGACTCAAGGTTGCTACTAGACTTAACAACATCATGTTAAACCTAACCCTTAGAAGTACAGGCCATACGTGTTGTGAAATTTCAAAGTAAAAATTATCTTACAACTCACTAAAAGAATTTTTAATGAAAAGAACTCAAATTGACTTATTCCTGACTAGTTATTGGGCTTTTTAGATTTTATATACTTTGTGTGTTTATCATTTCAGCACTAAAGCATAGAAATTAGGGTTTTTTTTTTTGAAATTCACTTAAAAATGTGAAAATGCGAAAAATTTCTTCAAAAATTCGAATCCTATACCCCCCAACCTAGATCAGACATAGTCCTCAATGTTTTTTTTTTTTTTTGATGATTTTTTTTGAATATTATATTATTATTTTTATTGTTTTATATATTTTTTTTATTTTGGACGAAAATATGATGCATATGGAGGATAGAAGCATTTTACCGTAGTTGCGTCAGTAATATGAGGGATCCTGTTAAGAAAATAAAAAAAAAATGCGACAAGAAAGTATGCAAAAAAAAATAACCTACGAGAATTGGGTTGCCTCCCAACAAGCGCTAAGTTTAACGTCTTCAGCCAGACACAGTGCATCCTTATCAAATCATACCGGGTTCATGCGAGTTCTCCAAGGAAGAAAATTTGTGGAAAACTGATTATCGTGCACAAAGTTAACTGCTTCTATGGCCTTGTCTATATCAAAGTCAGAATGGGCCAAGTATGTTTTCAGAGGGTCATCTGCTAAAATATAAGGAAGGATTTCTTCTACAAGATCGTCCATTTTGTCTATTAGGAAGCACTCAACTTCCTTTGCAGGTTGATCAGAGGCACGAAATATATTTAACTTGACCTTCATATTCCCAAAGGATATATTCATCACCCCAGTTCTACAATTTATACTCGCATTGGCTGAAGTTAAAAAGGGACGACCTAGAATCATAGGGATCTGTTTCTTAAGATTAGGCACAGGTTCCATATCAAGGACAATAAAATCGACTGGAAAATAGAATTTGTCTACCTTGACTAGGACGTCTTCAATTGTTCCTCGTGGTATTTTTACAGATCGATCAGCCAATTGAAGGGATACCGAGGTTGGTTTTAACTCACCTAACCCAAGTTTCTCATAAACTGAGTAAGGTAAAATGTTGACACTTGCCCCTAGATCTAAGAGTGCTCGATCAATGAAATTATTTCCTAAGACACAGGAGATGGTGGGAGCACCAGGATCTTTGAATTTTGGAGGGATGTTGTGTTGGAGGATGGAGCTCACTTGTTCAGTTAGGAAGACCTTTTTAGGCACATGTGTCCTAGATTTTCGCAGGTCGATAGAGCGTGCCCAGACCCATCGACCTGACGAACGATTCCTCGACTAAGGTCGGGATGCCCCGAGGGTCGACCGTAGAGTCCCAAACTCCCTCGACCTCGGGAAGCGTCGCAGGTCGATAGAGCGAGCCCAGACCCATCGACCTGACGAACGATTCCTCGACTAAGGTCGGGATGCCCCGAGGGTCGACCGTAGAGTTCCAAACTCTCTCGACCTCGGGAAGCGTCGCAGGTTGATAGAGCGTGCCCAGACCCATCGACCTGACGAACGATTCCTCGACTAAGGTCGGGATGCCCCGAGGGTCGACCATAGAGTCCCAAACTCTCTCGACCTCGGGAAGCGTCGCAGGTCGATAGAGCGTGCCCAGACCCATCGACCTGACGAACGATTCCTCGACTAAGGTCGGGATGCCCCGAGGGTCGACCGTAGAGTCCCAAACTCCCTCGACCTCGGAAAGCGTCGCAGGTTGATAGAGCGTGCCCAGACCCATCGACCTGACGAACGATTCCTCGACTAAGGTCGGGATGCCCCGAGGGTCGACCATAGAGTCCCAAACTCTCTCGACCTCGGGAAGCGTCGCAAGTCGATAGAGCGTGCCCAGACCCATCGACCTAACGAACGATTCCTCGACTAAGGTCGGGATGCCCCGAGGGTCGACCGTAGAGTCCCAAACTCCCTCGACCTCGGGAAGCGTCGCAGGTCGATAGAGCGAGCCCAGACCCATCGACCTGACGAACGATTCCTCGACTAAGGTCAGGATGCCCCGAGGGTCGACCGTAGAGTCCCAAACTCCCTCGACCTCGGGATGTATCGCAGGTCGGCAGAGCGTCCCCAGACCCACCGACCTGACGCAAGACTCCTCGACCAAGGTCGGGCTGCCCCGAGGTTCGACCGTAGAGTCTCAAACTCCCTCGACCTCAGGAAGAGCCACGGATCAATGAAGTCTTCCCAGATCCTCTCAACTTCGGCGGGCGTCATCGGGTCCGTGAGAAGCCCGAGCCCCCCCCAACAAGTCAAAGAATGACTCCGAAAGTTGACGAGGAAATGGAACAACCCACTCCGCTATGTGGGGCATAACTCTGGGAATGCAAAAGGTACATCCTACTCGACACTCGCCTTGTCATATTTTATCTACGTGCTGCTAGCGAAATCTCGGTCAAGGTCGAGACCTTATTTTGGCCGAAAATGGACTACTCCTACGAGTCGGTCTAAGACCAACTCCCCACCATACTCCGCCTGTTGAACCTCCACGACGACTTATGTAAGTCTTCGTAAACTAGGGCCCCACTCGGCCCCCGTATGTGGACTCCAATGTCGAGCTACGAAGACAACTTCGACCGCGGACGTACCGATTGGGTTCGGAAGGGCCGAGGTATCTTTTAAGGGTCCCGACCCCGCTTACCAAGACCTCGGCAAAGTCCGAGGATGAAAATTATGAAACCCTGGCAACAGCTCGATTATTAGCTCATGCTCCCCCATGGGGGACAGCACCAACTTTTTCTATAATCCTATGATCCGGGAGTCAAGTCCGGAAGCCCGACTAGACCCCTCGGATAGCGGCGTATACAAATCTAGCACGATCCTGCTTGAAGAACTAAGGCTCGATTTTGGTGCCTTAAAAACCCAAAAGCCAAACATGGCAACCTCTGCGATCTTAGGGTCCGAGCTGCAGGACTTTGGAAAAATTTCCTAAAGACCTAAGCTCGGAGCTCCCTCTGGTTAGCGCGATCAGAACTAGCGAAAGCGAAGATACATCCGAGGAAGGGACACGCCTCTGATAAGCAAAGATGACAGCCGGCGGAACGATGGGTTAAGGTCCCATCCTCGTTTATAAAAGGAGAAACAAAGATAGACATAAGGTGATAAAAGGGATTCTCCATTAACAAAGGGCCAGAAGGCCAAGTACAAAATTGGAGGTCGGCCATTCAAAAGTTGGGGAGCCGACCTTGATTACAATGGAAATGAAAAAAAGTAAATCTAAGTCCTAAGGGGTGGCGGTCGCGTCAGCATCCCCCTCGGGGTCATCTATGGCGATGACCGGAGGGTCTTCAGCGGGCACGGGCTCGGGGTCTGCGGCAGGGGCCTCGGCAGGTGCCTCCGAAGTACCTTCCAACTCGGCCTCCGCCGTCGCGGGCTCGGCGGCGCAGAACTCATCCAACCCCGCCTCGGATGCCAAGTGATAAGTGCTAAATAATGTACAAATTTATCTATTTTACATAGCACTTATTATTATTGTTATGCACATATTTTAAATATTAACAGAAGAAAATGTGTTTCCCCTCTCATTTCATTTGAATAAATTATTAGAGGTAATTCAAGTTTGGTTTAATTTTCTATATTAATTTAGTCTAATGTGTGTGCAGGTCGAGTCATCCCATTCACGAACTAGTCTCAATCTGTTCCATGTGTGGACTACTTTCTCCCACATGTGCATGAAGCTACCCATTCCTTTGTCCACGTCATATTTTCCGTGTGCACCAAGCTTCCCAACTTGGCAAAACAAAGGCCTCTCCCATTTTCTCCACGTGTCCAAACTTCCTTTATTTTAGATTCAGAACAAAGCCCTTCCAACCTACCCGAGTGGACCCCAACCACTTTTCTTAAAAAGGAAGAAGAAATATAAATAATAAAAAAATTCATATATCCTACTCATTCCCGTATTCATCTTCCATGTCAATTTCTTTTATCTTCTCCTCCCCTGTTTTGGAACAAGCCGCATGATCATCCTTTCCGCATCCAATCCAGCGCCCAAAGATTTTATCCCAGCTCACGAATCATTTCTTTCCCCTGTTCCACGTCCTCCCCTCCCCCGCCTTCGCAATTCAAAGCTCAACCTCCAGCCATCCCGAGCTTCACGGATCTTCTCCGCATCCTCCCAGCGTATTCCCTCCTTCCATGAATAACTCCCAGCCCAGCCATACCCTTGATCGCCCCCGGATCACGTTAAATAAAGAATCAAAACCCCTGTTTCAAGATCCTCTCCGCTTCACCGAGCCTCATCTTCGCCCAGATTCATTCCAAGAAGAAATCCTTTCTCCTTCCCAGCGCTGAAACGGGAGACCTTCTTCCCAAATCAGCCAGCCGGTGACTTCTTTCCTTCCCAGCACACCGAAACAGATCGTCCCGGATTCCTCCCGGCGATACCGCACCGCGTCCCCATCTTCCGGATTCGAGAGCCCCTGCATCGCGCCTCACGGCCGCTCTAGCATCCCACGGATCATCCATTTCCAGCAGCGGTCCCACGGCGCCCTCCACGGATCCTGCGCCCGTCTGCCATCTTCCTTCTCCATTTGAAGATCCCGTACCAGCATCGCTTCCAATCCGGTGATCCCGAAATCCCAGCACCATTTCCGCTCCAGCCGTCCGCGTTTCTCCCATCGCGTGCCAGCAGCCCACCTTCCGCTTCAGCTCCCAGCACCGCGTCCGTGAATGGCATCCTTCCGTGATCAGCGTCCCTCTTCCGTGATGCAGCAACGCACGCTCCTCCCGGCGAGTCCGTGATTCCAGCCATCCACGTGCTTGCGGGGGATCTATATAAGGGAGCCATCAGCAAGAGAGAGAGCAGCTCGGTTGGGGGTGGAGTCCAAGAGAGGAGAGCTCGGTTTGAAGAAACAGAGGATACTCTGTTTCGGTGAAGAAGAAAAGAAGCCACCAGCCGAGAGAAAGAAATAAAAAAAAAGAGAGAAGAGAGAGGGGGGAAAGAGAATAGTTGTGATATTTTGGGAATAATGGGAGGTGATCAATTTCATTTGAAGATGGGAGGTCGTCCGGAAGCCATGCTCGGCTAAACGTCTAGTCTAGGGCTGGATGAAGCCCTAGCAATGTATCAGGGCAATTGTGGTTCTTATTTTTTTTAATTATTTTGGAGCCTGTTTAAATTCTTATCTTCCATGAAATATTTCTCTTATGATGTTTAAACCTTGAGCATGCCATTTACTATTCGTGTTTGCTAAAGTAGTCTAAGATAATCCATGCCTAGGAAGATGAGGTGTGCTGCACCCTAGATTAGCATACTTAGGTAGACACTTCATTCTATACCGAAGATGGATTTTCCTAACACTCTTTATGCTTTTATTTTAAAAGGCTTGTAGCCAATATTGCATGCCTCTCCAAAAGATAAAAACTAAGAACACAATCCTTGATGCAATGCTATGTGGTGGATTCCAAACCCTAGATCTATTTACTTTGATAAAATTTCAATTCGTACTCATAGATTAATTTAGTTAAATCAAGTTAGCAAATCCTTCTTTTTGATTTATTTTTAAAAGAAAAATAACTTGTCTCCAATCCCTGTGGACCGACACCCGTAATCACTATCCTACGGGATACGTGCTATTGCGTGGTTTATTTTCAAAATTAAAATAACCGATCAATTTTTGGCGCCGTTGCCGGGGATTGCTAGCATAGTTATTTTTCTTATTAAAAAAAAATTATTTAAAAAAAAATTTAAAAAAATTTCTATTATTGTTACTTTTCTTATCTTCTTTTTCTCCCTTACTAATTTTTATTTATTTATTTAGTTTTTTTTAATCAGGAATCGAGGAAAAAAAAATCTGGGATGATCAAAAGGAGAACTGCCGGAAAAGAAATGCTGTAGAGGTTTGCAAAAAAAAAAAATAAATAAATAAATTACTGGGGAAATTCCCTTTGGTAACCTCTAAACTTTTCTTATTTAAATTAATTATTGGTTTGAAATTTTGTGGTGATTGTTTGATTTTAATTATAGCAAAATTGTGAATGCATGCTTGATACACATACACAAATCAATTTGCACATAGTAAGGGCAATCACCCCAACAAGATAAGAGCCGGATTTCATCACCGGACTCTTGCCCAACTTAGGTGAACTCAATCTCACATAGTGTCATCTTTAATTAAAATCAATTAGACGTTGGCCCCTAGGGACATTCGAGCTCAATAGGACGAAGATCACCGAAGGTTGCACCAATTTCGCTCTGTGGCTTAGTTGATGTCTAGGCAAGCTTTGTCCCTATAAGGGAGACAGTTCATCTGTTCGAGGCAAGTGGGTTTTAAGTGGGACCTTTGCGAACGCATCGTGACCCCTCCACTTACCTGGGAGCTTACCTGGTCAACTCGGTTCATTAGACCGGATTGGAGGCTTAGGTGCCCTCTTCAAACCAGTTAGGAGCTGTCTAGTGATTTTAGGACAAATCAAGGACTGATGTATTTTTCTTTTATTGCATGCTTGATTGATCGAGTACTAGTGTATGCACGGTAGTCGTTCTAGAGTACAAAACCTATTACCTTTCGACCCTGAAATAGAACGAACCCTTAGGAACATTCGAGCTAAGATCAAAACATTAGGATCATCCCCACCTCTTAAGATGGCTGAAGAACAACCCAAACTCCTGAGGGAGTACTTTACTCCCACTATTTACACTTCCCCATCTTGCATTCGATTACCTGAGGTAGCAGCTGTACAATATGAAATAAAGTCTAGTGTGATCCAAATGCTCCCATCTTTTTATGGGCTCACCAACGAAGACCCATACAAACACCTAGATGAATTCCTTGAGATTTGCACCACTGTCAAGATTCAAAATTTCACTGATGATGCTTTAAAACTTAGATTATTCCCCTTCTCCCTTAAAGATAGAGCTAAGCAATGGCTGAATTCTTTAGAGGCCAATTCGATTCATTCCTGGGGTCAAATGCAACAAGAATTTCTTAAAAAATACTTTCCCATAGGAAGAACGAACCAGTTTAGACGTGCCATTACAAGCTTCTCCCAAACCGAGGGAGAAGAATTTCATGAAACTTGGGAGAGATTTCGTGACCTAATCCGTAAATGCCCACATCATCAAATACCTAAGTGGCAGCTAGTGCAATGTTTCTATGATGGATTGACTGAACGAAACCGTCATATGATTGATGCTGCATGCGGGGGGACTTTCATGCTTCGAAATGAGCATGAAGCATGGCAATTATTTGAAAATCTTAATGAAAACTCCCTCCACCATGCTTCATGTTCTCGTCAAGCACCCCCGAATTCTCAAAGAAAAGGAACCATTTGTGAAATAAGTAATTCTATGGACCTGTCTAGCAAGGTAGATGCATTGTCCCATAAGATTGACCAACTGATGGTAGGGGGACATGTCATTAGCTCTTCCCAAGCACAAGTATGTGCTATCTGTTCTAGCCCATCATATTCTATTCATGAGTGCCCCTCAGTACCCCAATATCCCGAACTCGTGCAAGAACACATCAATGCTGCCCAAACACAGCCCAGACCGGGTAATGATCCATTTTCCAATACATATAATCCGGGATGGCGGAATCATCCAAATTTTTCTTGGAGGCAGCAAGCTTCTAATACCTCCCAACCCTTCTCCCAAAATTTTCAAAACCCTCAGAATTTTCATCTCTACCGTCCCTCAACTCAATTTCAGCATCCTCCTCCTCCAACCCAAAGAAATACAGCCTTTGAGGAGAAGGTGTTGACTGCCCTTCAAGGTTTGGAGGCAAATACACAACTATTGCACTCTCACACACAATCAATTGCTAAGCTAGAATCCCAAATGGGTCAACTAGCCAATGCATTAAATAAACGAGAGGAAGGTAAGCTTCCAAGTCAACCAATGAGTAATCCTAGGGGACAATATGTGACTCAAGAAACTCGACTAAATCATGAGCAAGCTAATGCTTTGACTACCCTAAGGAGTGGACGTATAATAGATAATAAGGTTGGGGAGGGTAACAATAAGGAAGATGAAGAAGAGGAGAGGAATGTTTCACATGAAAATCCAAAACCTTCTTCAGCTAGTCCACCATCTGTCACAACCCACATTCCAAAGGCCCCATTTCCTGAAGCTCTTACTTCACCCTCTCCATTTGGCAAAAAGGGAACTTCATTAGAAGAGATGATAGAGGTCTTCAAACAAGTTAAAATCAACCTCCTACTCCTTGATGCCATCAAACAAGTTCCCTCCTATGCCAAATTTCTCAAAGACCTTTGCACCCAAAAGCGAAAATCTAGGACACATGTGCCTAAAAAGGTCTTACTTACTGAACAGGTAAGTTCCATTCTCCAATACAACACCCCTCCAAAATTCAAAGATCCTGGCGCTCCCACTATTTCCTGTGTCATAGGAGATAACTCCATTGACCGAGCACTCTTAGATCTAGGGGCAAGTGTGAATCTTCTACCCTATTCAGTCTATGAAAAATTTGGGTTAGGTGAATTAAAACCTACCTCGGTGTCCTTACAATTGGCTGATCGATCTGTGAAGATACCACGGGGGATGATTGAAGATGTTCTTGTCAAGATAGACAAATTCTATTTTCCAGTAGATTTTATCGTCCTTGACATGGAACATGTGCCCAACCTAAAAAAACAAATCCCTGTGATTCTTGGTCGTCCCTTTTTAGCGACAGCCAATGCATGCATCAACTGTAGAACTGGGGCAATGGATATATCATTTGGGAACATGAAAATTAAATTGAATGTGTTTCATGCCGCTGACCAACATGTGAGGGAAGACGAGTGTTGCCTAATTGACGAAATGGATGATCTTGTAGAGGAAGCCCTTCCCTATATCTTAGCCGATGACCCCTTACAGGCATGTCTGGCCCATTTTGACATTGACAACTTTGATATAGACAAGGCCATAGAAGAAGTTAACATCTTACTTGACAATCAATCTCCTGTGGGTTCTCTTCCTTGGAAGAGCCGACCTGAACCTCTTCCTCCCATTGCTAGCGCACCACTTTGTCCTTCCATTGATTCACCACCTAAACTTGAGTTAAAGCCACTTCCAACAAATCTTAAGTATGCCTTTCTAGGACCAGAAGATAGCCTCCCTGTAATTATCGCAGCTAACTTATCTACTGAACAGGAGGGTAAACTTTTGAGGGTGCTAGAAGAAAATAAACATGCCATAGGATGGTCTATAGCCGATTTGAAAGGGGTTGACCCCTCTGTTTGCATGCATCGAATTCATCTCGAAGATGATGCAAAGCCTACCCGAGAAATGCAAAGAAGACTCAATCCTAACATGAAGGAGGTAGTCAAGAAAGAAGTGGTGAAGTTATTAGATGCCGGAATCATTTATCCAATTTCTGATAGCAAGTGGGTGAGTCCGACACAAGTGGTACCCAAGAAATCAGGTATCACTGTGGTTGAAAATACGGAAGGAGAATTGATACAAACACGCACAACCACGGGTTGGCGCGTGTGCATTGACTATAGAAAACTTAATTCAATGACTAGGAAGGACCATTTCCCTCTACCTTTCATAGATCAAATTTTGGAACGGTTGGCTGGTCAAGGTTTCTACTGTTTCTTAGATGGTTATTCTGGATATAACCAAGTACCTGTCTACCCGGACGATCAAGAGAAGACCACCTTTACTTGCCCATTTGGGACATTTGCATATAGGAGGATGCCTTTTGGACTATGTAATGCACCCGCAACTTTTCAACGATGCATGATGGCCATCTTTTCAGATATGGTGGAAAACTTTCTAGAAGTGTTCATTGATGATTTCTCAGTTTTTGGCCTATCTTTTGATGATTGTCTAGACAATTTGACCTTAGTTTTGAAAAGATGTAAGGAGACCAACCTAGTATTAAGTTGGGAAAAGAGCCATTTCATGGTTCAAGAAGGCATAGTTTTAGGACATATCGTATCCAAGAGGGGCATTGAAGTAGATAAAGCCAAAGTCGATCTTATTTCTAATCTCCCTCCACCCAAAACTGTGAAACAAATCCGATCATTCCTTGGCCATGCTGGTTTCTACCGTCGCTTCATTCAGGATTTCAGTAAGATTTCCAAACCCTTGTGCAATCTTCTGGCCAAGGACACTCCCTTTGTCTTTGATAAAGCATGCGAGGAGGCATTTGAAAATCTTCGCTCGAAATTGACCACTGCACCTATCATACGGCCCCCTAATTGGACCCTTCCATTTGAACTAATGTGTGATGCATCCGACTATGCTATTGGGGCAGTCTTAGGGCAACGGCTAGATAAAGTACCTCATGTCATTTACTATGCTAGTAAAGCACTCTCAGATGCACAATTAAACTACACCACCACTGAGAAAGAATTGCTAGCGGTAGTATTCGCACTAGACAAGTTTCGATCTTACTTATTAGGATCCAAGGTTACCGTATTCACTGATCATGCTGCCCTTCGACACCTTCTTGCAAAGAAGGATACCAAACCCTGTCTGATTCGATGGATTCTTTTACTACAAGAATTTGACCTAGAAATTCGTGACAAGAAAGGAACTGCAAATGTCGTAGCGGACCACTTATCTAGGATTCTTCTTGAGCCCTCTTGTGAAAATACCTCACCCTTGCACGATTCTTTTCCAGATGAACAATTATTTGAGGTACAAAGAATAAAAACGCCATGGTTTGCAAACATAGTGAATTACCTTGCCATAGGACGAATTTCCTGATGATTGGTCAACTCAAGATAAGAACCGATTCTTTTCACAAGTAAAGTTCTATTATTGGGATGATCCTGATTTATTCAAGTATTGTCCCGATCAAGTCATCCGTCGATGTGTCCCTGAATGTGAATTTCAAAGTATTCTTTCATTCTGCCATTCACAAGCTTGTGGGGGACATTTTGGGGGTAGAAAAACTGCAGCAAAAGTTTTACAAAGTGGATTTTATTGGCCCACACTTTTCAAAGATGCCCATAACTTTTGCCAAACTTGTGAACGGTGCCAACGGATGGGTACCATCTCTCGTAGAGATATGATGCCTCTCAATCCTATTTTAATTGTAGAAATCTTTGATGTCTGGGGTATTGACTTCATGGGCCCTTTCCACCATCTTTTGATTTCGAATATATTCTGGTAGGGGTTGATTATGTTTCAAAATGGGTAGAAGCTATCGCCACTAAAACTAATGACCACAAGGTTGTGATTAAATTTTTACATGAAAACATCTTTTGTCGTTTTGGTACACCCCGAGCCATTATCAGTGATGGGGGATCTCATTTTTGCAACCGATCTTTCGAGGCTTTGGTTCGCAAATATAACATCACCCACAAAGTTGCTACCCCATACCATCCCCAAACGAGTGGACAAGTCGAGGTGTCCAATAGAGAGTTAAAACACATCTTAGAGAAAACGGTACGTCCCGATAGGAAAGATTGGTCTCAAAGGATAAATGATGCACTCTGGGCTTACCGTACCGCCTACAAAACTCCTATTGGCATGTCCCCCTACCGATTAGTTTTTGGTAAAGCTTGTCACTTACCGGTAGAACTTGAACATAGAGCTTTCTGGGCTATAAAAAAATTTAACTTAGACATGGCAGTAGCTGGTCCTCACCGAAAACTCCAACTAAGTGAACTTGAAGAATTGCGTAATGAGGCTTATGAAAATGCTAAAATTTATAAAGCAAGGACTAAGGCTTTTCATGATAAAAATATTAACCGTAAGTCCTTCGAACCTGGTCAAAAGGTTTGGCTATTCAATTCCAAGTTGCGACTCTTCCCGGGTAAACTTCGCTCTAGGTGGGATGGACCATTCGTAGTGAAAAAGGTTTCTCCTTATGGTGCAGTAGAGATCCAACACCTCAATGGTGGACATGTTTTAAAGGTCAATGGTCAAAGGTTAAAACCTTATGTAGACTGTGTTGCCGACGGGCAATTGATCGAATCCCTTAATTTAACGAACCCTGTTTATCAAAATAATTAAGGACCCACTGTGTCTGGCTGAAGACAATAAACTTAGCGCTTGTTGGGAGGCAACCCAATTCTCTTAGATTATTTCTTAACATTGAGGACAATGTTAGGTTTAGGTTTGGGGGTATTCATCTTGATTTTCATCAAAAAAGTTAAAAAATAAAAAAAATCATCTTTAAAAAAAAAATTAAAAATTAAAAATATTTTTTTTAAAAAAAATATGTTTATAAAATAATTATTAAAAAAAGTTTTGTTAAAAAAAAAAAACCTAATTTATATACATTTATGCGAGAATGATAAACACACAAGGTATATAAAATCTAAAAAGTCCAATGACTAGTGGGAAGTAATACAAATTTAAGTTCTTTTTATTAAGTCTCTCTTAGGGAGTTGTAAGCTAATTAATACTTTGGAATTTCACTACACACTGGCCGACCCTTCTAAGGTCTAGGCTCGATATTATGTTGAGAGTATGGTAGCAACCTTGGACCCTGATGAATCATACTTATCTAATCCAAAAAAAAAAAAAAAAAAACATCAATAAAAATGGATTTAGTCAGGAACATCGAAAAGGGCTACCTATTGTCAAAGGTCAAGTGGGCTTGTGATGAGAACTTCGAGCATAAGTCCGTAGGGGAGTCTTGATGCCCGACACCTTATGCCAACTGGTGTGAGAGTTGTCGACTGATTGCTCGTTACACGGAAAAATCACCACAAGAGTAAAAGTGCACAATTTATATATCTTTCTTTAAAAAAAAAAAGAAAAAAAAAAGGTGAAAAAAAATGTTGTATTGACCGAAAAGACAATAGTGTGAAAGCCGTCGTTGTAAAAATTCGAGTAAACTGGAATATTACAGATAAAGCCCGTGAGGTACTAAAGTAAACATCCACAACTCTCGAAATCCTGCAGATAAGATGATTTTGAATCAGTGAGTAGGTCTTTTCGACCAATCCTTGGAAATTACTAGTATTAACAATATTTTGGAGATCCGAACCCTTAGCTTGTGTACGGTCCAGATTTCACCGAGCACTCCAGTATAAATAAGTCTTACAACTCCCGAACGGAAACTTAATGACTTCAACTTGAATTGCATCTTGACCTAGAATTTGGGCTGACTTAGTAAATAAAACCGTGTGTGTTTTGAAATTCTTATCATTTATGTATCTTGAATTAGATTTTAATATAAAAAAGAAAGAGTTTTTGAAATTCTTTACTAGTATGCATTTGGAATTTGATTTTCACTTAATAGATCAAAAAAAAATAATAAAAAAAAGAATAAAAATAATAATAAAAAAATATAATCATAACAATAAATGATTTATTTTAATATTGAAGTTTGTGGGTATCTTCACTGGAAACCCTCACGAGACTATAACTCGTCCACTAGGGTAACCTAGGGGTTTAAAGCCTTGTTGCATATGATAAATGCAATCGCGATGCCTGCGAAAGTGAGTTAGAGTTCCTTCTTTTCTAATTTTATTTTGCTCGAGGACTAGCAAAATGTAGGTTTGGGGGTGTGATAAGTGCTAAATAATGTACAAATTTATCTATTTTACATAGCACTTATTATTATTGTTATGCACATATTTTAAATATTAACAGAAGAAAATGTGTTTCCCCTCTCATTTCATTTGAATAAATTATTAGAGGTAATTCAAGTTTGGTTTAATTTTCTATATTAATTTAGTCTAATGTGTGTGCAGGTCGAGTCATCCGATTCACGAACTAGTCTCAATCTGTTCCATGTGTGGACTACTTTCTCCCACATGTGCATGAAGCTACTCATTCCTTTGTCCACGTCATATTTCCCGTGTGCACCAAGCTTTCCAACTTGGCAAAACAAAGGCCTCTCCCATTTTCTCCACGTGTCCAAACTTCCTTTATTTTAGATTCAGAACAAAGCCCTTCCAACCTACCCGAGTGGACCCCAACCACTTTTCTTAAAAAGGAAGAAGAAATATAAATAATAAAAAAATTCATATATCCTACTCATTCCCGTATTCATCTTCCATGTCAATTTCTTTTATCTTCTCCTCCCCTGTTTTGGAACAAGCCGCATGATCATCCTTTCCGCATCCAATCCAGCGCCCAAAGATTTTATCCCAGCTCACGAATCATTTCTTTCCCCTGTTCCACGTCCTCCCCTCCCCCGCCTTCGCGATTCAAAGCTCAACCTCCAGCCATCCCGAGCTTCACGGATCTTCTCCGCATCCTCCTAGCGTATTCCCTCCTTCCATGAATAACTCCCAGCCCAGCCATACCCTTGATCGCCCCCGGATCACGTTAAATAAAGAATCAAAACCCCTGTTTCAAGATCCTCTCCGCTTCACCGAGCCTCATCTTCGCCCAGATTCATTCCAAGAAGAAATCCTTTCTCCTTCCCAGCGCTGAAACGGGAGACCTTCTTCCCAAATCAGCCAGCCGGTGACTTCTTTCCTTCCCAGCACACCGAAGCAGATCGTCCCGGATTCCTCCCGGCGATACCGCACCGCGTCCCCATCTTCCGGATTCGAGAGCCCCTGCATCGCGCCTCACGGCCGCTCTAGCATCCCACGGATCATCCATTTCCAGCAGCGGTCCCACGGCGCCCTCCACGGATCCTGCGCCCGTCTGCCATCTTCCTTCTCCATTTGAAGATCCCGTACCAGCATCGCTTCCAATCCGGTGATCCCGAAATCCCAGCACCATTTCCGCTCCAGCCGTCCGCGTTTCTCCCATCGCGTGCCAGCAGCCCACCTTCCGCTTCAGCTCCCAGCACCGCGTCCGTGAATGGCATCCTTCCGTGATCAGCGTCCCTCTTCCGTGATGCAGCAACGCACGCTCCTCCCGGCGAGTCCGTGATTCCAGCCATCCACGTGCTTGCGGGGGATCTATATAAGGGAGCCATCAGCAAGAGAGAGAGCAGCTCGGTTGGGGGTGGAGTCCAAGAGAGGAGAGCTCGGTTTGAAGAAACAGAGGATACTCTGTTTCGGTGAAGAAGAAAAGAAGCCACCAGCCGAGAGAAAGAAATAAAAAAAAAGAGAGAAGAGAGAGGGGGGAAAGAGAATAGTTGTGATATTTTGGGAATAATGGGAGGTGATCAATTTCATTTGAAGATGGGAGGTCGTCCGGAAGCCATGCTCGGCTAAACGTCTAGTCTAGGGCTGGATGAAGCCCTAGCAATGTATCAGGGCAATTGTGGTTCTTATTTTTTTTAATTATTTTGGAGCCTGTTTAAATTCTTATCTTCAATGAAATATTTCTCTTATGATGTTTAAACCTTGAGCATGCCATTTACTATTCGTGTTTGCTAAAGTAGTCTAAGATAATCCATGCCTAGGAAGATGAGGTGTGCTGCACCCTAGATTAGCATACTTAGGTAGACACTTCATTCTATACCGAAGATGGATTTTCCTAACACTCTTTATGCTTTTATTTTAAAAGGCTTGTAGCCAATATTGCATGCCTCTCCAAAAGATAAAAACTAAGAACACAATCCTTGATGCAATGCTATGTGGTGGATTCCAAACCCTAGATCTATTTACTTTGATAAAATTTCAATTCGTACTCATAGATTAATTTAGTTAAATCAAGTTAGCAAATCCTTCTTTTTGATTTATTTTTAAAAGAAAAATAACTTGTCTCCAATCCCTGTGGACCGACACCCGTAATCACTATCCTACGGGATACGTGCTATTGCGTGGTTTATTTTCAAAATTGAAATAACCGATCACCAAGATAGCGGGAATGTCGTCTGCGTCAGACCCGTAACCCAGATTCATCCTCGGACGAATTGTTGAAAGGTCGAACTGGGAGCAGATCCGAGCCATCTGCTTTCGGAAGTTATCAAAACCCCGGAGAAACCCGTCCACAGTCTCCTCCTCTAACATGTCGCGGAACTCCTCCGACTCCTTGAAGAGCTCCACGGCATTCTCGGCTCGCTCGAGCGCCCTCTTCTCCCGCGCCTCAAGCTGCTCGATCTTGAGGCGGAAGACCCCGCCCTCGTACTTGAGGCCCGCGATCTCGGACTGGGCCTCCCCCAGTCGCGCCTCCGAGGCGCGCAGGGCCGACTTGGTCAGCGAATGGGCGGCCCTTTCCTCCTCGAGCACCTCGACCATAGCTAAGCGCCCAGCCTCAGTGGCCTCCCTCCGCGCCTCGGCCTCGGCCAATGCCGCCTCCAACTCGGCAATTCTTTTCTTAGCCGGCTCCAATTGCCGGCTGAGTCGCCGAGTCTCTTCTTGACACCCTTGGGCAATGAATACCAGGGTGTCGACCTCGTGAATGTGCTGCAAGAGAAAACGGATGAAGCGATTATGAGTCGAAAAACATACAGCGTGTTCGCCAGTAGCTTAAGGAAAGTTGGAAAAGTAGCTTACCCGAACGGTATTGCGGTAGGTACCGTCGACGATCTCTTCCAGCGGCAAGTTCCGGAACTTGGCCCGGTCCGCTGGAAGCATCGCACGTCGAAATACGGCTCGTGCGACATCGGCGTCGTGTAGAGCCGAACTCCCCTCGAGGAGAGGGGACCCCGGCTCGGCCAATTCCTCCCTTGGCCCCCTTGAAGAGCTCGGCTCTCCCGAACTGGGGACCTCGGGGCCTCTTCTCGGCTCAGGCCCCGATCGTTGCTGGTGGATCATGGTCGACCCCCGTTGGGCGACGGGGGCAGGACAAGGCGAGGCCGCCGAGCCCGCATCACCGACGGCCGACGTCCGCCCCTGGTCAGCTGCGGAGGCCCCCGCCTCTGGGCTTCTCGCCCCGGCCGATGAGGAAGCACCGGCCGATCTCGACTTTTTTCGAGGCTGGGGAATAGCCCCCCCAGCCTCGGCCTCTCGCCTCTTAATTCGCGAGAAAAGAGACGTGTTGCTAGTCGGCATGTGGGGAATATCTGAAATTAAAAATTCTCCTAAGTGTCAGACCAATGTTAGTAAAAAGAAAGAACAGATAAAAAAGAGAAGGTAGTGTAACTACTCTTACCCTCGGGGCGTGCCGAACTCAGGCCCACGCTCGCCAGGGCGTCCTCCTGTAGGAGCTCGATCAGGTCGTACCCCTTTCCGAGGGCCCGTAAGGAGTCCAGGACCCTCAGCTCCCTCTCCGAGGGCTCGGAGAGCCTGTTGAGAGCCTTCAACCGAGGGTGCCCCCACCTCGGGTTGAACCCCCACGGCACTTCGGACGCAAGAAAGAAAAATTTCCCGTTCCACTCATGAATAGAGGAAGGGGCACCATGAAAGAGTGACATACCGCCCCGAAAGGCGAAGTACAGCCACTCTGCGTCCGCCGAGTTTTTCTTTAATAGAAAACACCGACGGAAGACGCTCACGGAGATCGGGATCCCATGCCCGAGACACAAGGACAGGAACCCGATTATGGTCCTCCACGAGTTCGGGACAAGCTGTGCTGGGACGAGTTGGTACTCGACCAGCAAGTTGTTCACGAACTCGTGAACAGGGAACCGCAGGCCGGCCCAGAGCGTCTCGCGGTGAACTGCGATCCGACCTGGGGGCGGCCGCGTCGCCCTATCCTCCGGTCCCGCAGTTTCGAGACGAAACCCGGGCTGAAAGAAGAACCGGGAGCGGATCAACTCCAACTCCTCCCCCGACAAGCTCGACCCTATTTCCTCGGGACCGAGACCCATTTTGCAGGAAAATGAAATAAAATAAAACTGAAGATAGAGGAGGGAGGAGGAAAAGAAACCCTAGCTAGTACAGGGTGAGAACCTACGGGACATCGCCGGAAATCGCTCCGGGCACCGTCGGCAAAATTTGGTCGAAGGGTGGAGCGAGGAAGGAGACGGCAAAAATACAAGGCAACCAAATAGAACTCTTAGGGCAGACTCGTGGGGTTTATATAGACCCCCCCGACGGCCCAGATCGACAGGATCGGTTTCCATGCCCCGTCCGGATCGCGCCGCGTGTCGGCCTCAGAAGCCGAGGCACCACATTCATTCCGGATCAATAAATCGGGTACAAAATCGAAACACTGTCCCATCGGATCTCGCGGCCTCATCATGGGTCCGCAAAATTGGATCACCTTGAAAGACGAGCGGACGTCACCCCCGCTCCCCTCATTTAATAAGGCTCCGGGACACGTGGAGCACCGATGTAGCCTCCACCTCCCCAGATCAATGATCCGCTAATACGAGATCGGAAACGTCCGACCTCAGATCATGCCGCGTGTTCATTTTGAAGCACGAAACGGCATACTCATTGATGAGGGGGGCCTCGACCACGAGATCGAGGCGCCGCCTCATCAGGCCCGGGGACCCTCATCATGAGTTCGCCGCACGAAGCGATCTCGGAGACCCAAAAGGCGCCATCCCCGTTGCAACTGCTTCGGAAAACGTAAGGATACATGCCCCGTCATAAGCTCGCCGGCTAAAGCGACCTCGAAGCGTCAAAGGGCGCAGGTTCCGTTATAAAAGCTCCGAGAAGCGTAAGGGTGCGGACGTGATTCCCTCCGACTTTAATAATAATAATCTCTACTTCCCGCGTCCGAGCCTGCAAGCTGCTCGAACTCGGAAGTCGGGGGTAGTGTTGGAGAAATATGTTTTTCCCCCAGCAGTATAATTATTCCTAAGAGGCCACACAGCTGCCGACCTGGTACAGCTGAGGTCGGCGTCCGACCTCCGACCTCGGAACATCCGACCTCAGAACCTCCGATATCCGAGGTCTATCCTTGTCGATTACCCACTACGGCCGTACCCTTCCGAGGTCCGACCGAGGGCCATATCCTGCCACTGCCCTGGCATTTATTGCGCACGACCCCTGCAAACCCTCGGTTCACTCAACAATTAATGTAGATCTCCAGTTCACTCAACAATTAATGCGGATCTCCGGCTTACTCCACAATTAATGCGCATGACTCCTGTTATCTACGGACCCGCAGCTCTCCACGGCAAGTCAGCCCAGCCGAGTCCAATCAACTATGATAAGTCTCTGATCTCGGCCTTACCTCCGACATCAATGCAATAATTCGCCCGATTGTGCGCCAGCTTGGGTCGTACGACGGCCTTACCTCCGACATCAATGCAATGATTCACCCGATCGTGCGCCGATCCGAACAACATGCCGAGCCGTACTGTGGTCTCGCCCCATCACATCACAGGTAAACCGACCCCCCTATAAAAGGGAGCCCTTGCTTCTCAGATGGGGGTTGGAGACTCCGCACTCTACAAACACTGTTCCTCTTCTTCCCATATAATTTGCCCCCCTTCTGACTTGAGCGTCGGAGGGCCGGCGCTGGAAGACCCGGCCACCGGCTTTTCTGCAGGCACTCGGACGGAGGACGCCGCCCGCCGACGGACCGCCGCTCCCCTGTGAACACCCGCTGCTCCCTTTCTTCGACCAACGATCGCCCCCGGGTCCAATTTCCAGCAACACATATCATATATCACCAAATCAGCAATTTTAATAATTTAATAAATAATTATCTTACTTGATTACTATATTCGGATTCAATGATGGTTTAACATCCCATCAGTTGGACTAATCACAGTCACGACTCTATTTGTGACCAGCCACTACATACTAAGCTTTTGGCTCCTGTTGAACTATCTATGGCTACGACTCTGCCTGCAACATACAATATTTCCATCCATGGTTAATCATAATCATGTAGGAGTGGCTTAATAAATTTGGAGGTTTAAGGTGAACTCACTAATAATAATAAATACTATTGGGGATGGAGGGGGCTGGGGACTTAGTCCCACATCGATTGAGTAGCGGAAAAAATTGTCTTATAAGAAGGGGCACAATCCCTTCCCTTCCCGCTCGGGAGGCTAGTGTTGAGTGTTGAGATGGTTTTTTTTTTTTGGCTATCAGAGGCGTCTTTTTAAAGGACAAAACCATGGGAGGTATATGGCGCCCTAAAGAGCGGACACCGCCCGAGAATGACCTGCCCCCAAAACGGTCTCGTCGGGACGCAAGCATGGGCCCCCCATAGACCCCACACGAATTCTTCCCGCTCGGGAGGCTAGTGTTGAGGGTGGAGGGGGCCAGGAACTTAGTCCCACATCGATTGAGTAGTAGAAAGGATTGTGCCTTATAAGAAGGGGCACAACCCCTTTCCTTCAGAGGCGCCTTTTTAAAGGACAAAGTCGTGAGGGGTATATGCGCCCCAAAGTGCAAATACCGCCCGAGGGTGACCTGCCCCTAAAGCGGAAAATACTTCTCGTCGGAACGCCACCCCTCTTCCTGCTTTAACAAATACATTTGAAAATTATTTGAGGGCCTCAATGCATTTATAGTTAAGAGTCTTTTGGGGGCCCAATGCATTTATAATTAAAAGTCTTTAGGCTTGGAGCCTCAAAGCATTTATAGCCAAAAGTTTTTTGGAGGCTTCAATGCATTTATAGCTAAGAGTTTTTACGCCGGGGTCTTAGACGACTGCCTCAGTCGCCTAAGGATTGAACCACCTTTGCGATCATAGTATTGTATCCTAGCTCGAAGCTGATAAATCATGCACGTCACATTTCTATTGCGATCTATCAGTCCACATTCCTCTTTTTCCAATTATGCAATTACATGGTATTCCAGATTTATTGTAAGTTCATTATGCACGATATGTTAAGCATGTTTACACATAATTCAGTATCACGCCTTATACGGAAATAATTCATATAATAAACCATACAACATCAAAAACATTGGTACATAACACATGTCTACACACATAAAAATATTCGTATCTGTATAGGTGCTCGCGCATGGGATCCATGCGCTCAATAAATCAATCATTAGTAAGACAAAATTTGGAACTGACCTCCTTGCTAAATTTAAATAATTAATCACTAATTTTCTAGTTTCCTAATTTCCAAATCCAACGCTTCAACTCTAACTTTAGCCTTAGATTTTGTATGGTTTAACCTAATAATTAGATTAAATTATAGAAATTAGAGGACTAGAGTTTTACCTTGATCAGTGAGTGACCCTGTGCAAGTTCTCTCTGGGTCTTGACTGCCGTTCACCTACACATTTCATTAATGAAGCCTAGCTGGAGAAATATTTGAAGAAAGAAAGAATGTCAGTAATGTGGGTTGTGGTTTTTGGATGGGGAAACCTTTTTTCATAAAGATTAAAGGTTGGGTCAGAGAGGATAGACATGAAAAAAAGGGGCAACCTCGACCCATTGCCCACGGGAAGGGGAATAGCTGCAGGGGAGAGGAGCCGAGAGGAGAGGAGAGAAGAAGGAAAGAAAGAGGGCGAAGGAGAGAAAGGGGAATTGGATGGATGGCTTACGGTAGCTGCACTTACTCTTTATTTTATTTTTTTTTACTAAAATGGATGATACATGCGGTTCTAGCATACACATCAAAAAAAAAAAAAAAAAAAAAATAGTAAATCATAGAGCGTCCTAGATAACTCCCTCTCTAACTCACATGACACCCCAAAGTAATTCGCCACATACGAGGCTATCCAGTCTGCGGCCTTAGCTTCTCTAAAAACGTGCTTGGCTTGAAATACTATGCCGTCACTAACCATATCCAGATGTCCCGAATCAAGGGGGCGACAGCCACCCATGCCGCCAGCGCCTCCCAGGATCCCGCGCTTACTGTCTTTCGATGCTGGGTTGCCTCTCAGCCACAGGCGGAAACAAAGAGAGATGAGGCTGAAAGAGAGGTAGGGTGGTAAAATAGGAGAGGAAGGTGGAGGTGGTTGGCTCGGCCGTTGACCGGTGGCGCAGCATCCTCGGTGAGGGTTGACACAGAGAGAGAAAGAAGGATGGAGGTGGTGAGGCTCATCGACAAATGACCAAGATAGGGGTGGAAGCAGGGGATAGGTGTGAGACACGGGCTGAAGTCGGCAGCCCCTGCCGACTTCAGTCCCGTTCTCTTTTTGGAAGGCTGGAACAGAGGATCGCGATTTGCGATCCTCTCCGGCTCTTCCGGGGATGATCGGGGCGGGGATGTCGCTAGTCCCGCGGCACCCCCCCTCCAGCTCATCCGCGGCCGAACTGCGGCCGCGGATCTCGCTCGGCCGCCGCGATCTTCGCGGCGGAGAGCCATCACGAGGGGGGTGATAAAAACCCCCCAAATCCTCCTCCCTAGGGCAAACCGAGCCCTCTTCCTCCTTCTCTTTCCTCCTTCCCTTCTCCTCCTCTCCGATCGGTGTGTCTTCCCGACCGAGCGCCGCCCGGATCCCCTCTGCGAGCTTCCCCTGCTCCGAGATCCAACCCCTCGGCTTCAAACATCGCCGCCGTCGCTTGACGCCGGACCGAGCCTCCCTCGGCCGGGATTTGCCACCTCCGTCGACCGCCGGTAAGCCCTCCTCCGTCGAGATCCTCCTCTCCTCTGTTTCAGCCCAAGCAGCCGAGATCATCATCTCGGTTGCTTCTCCTCCCCGTCGGTCCCTGCAACGCCGCCGGCCGCCATGGCGGCTGGCTGGCAGTCGATCGAGGGGTGGCCCCCGGCCACCCAAGCCGGCCACCCCCTCCGGCCACCTCCCTCTCTCCTCCGTCTCTTCTTCTCCCCCTGTTCGTGGGGGGGAGTTTGGGGAAGGAGGAGGCCCATCACGGGCCAAACTGGGCCGTTGGGCCCAGTCCATTGCAGGCCCAACTTGGGCCCAGTCCAGTCCGGTTGGGCCCAGTTGGGCAATACCCCCATGGGCCCAACTTGGATCCAGATCAAACCCGAGAATCCGAACCCGAACTCGAACCTGAAACCAATAAACAGATTTTTTTGCAGTTAAGCCCTTGGCAGTATGCTATTTCAGAAATAGGGACTCCTGTAATTTGTATTTGATCCCTATAGGAAAGATTTATTACATAAAGGCCCCCAACTATATTTATTTAGTCCCCTCACTCAAGTTTTATTATAGAATAGTACCCTGTAATTAAGTATTAGTCCCTGCAATAAATCTTATTGCATAAATGAACAAATTAGAGGCCAACCTTGGGAGGGCCCTATTGGGCCGAGTCTATGTGGGCCCATTGGGCCGTGTCTGATGTGGGCCCTATCGGGCCATGTTCATTATGAACCAACTCCGGGTCCTGTTGGGCCGTGCCCAGTAGTATTATTTTTGGATTTTTGCTTAGCTCTGAAATTAACAAGGAATTAATTAAATTTAAACAGGTGAACCTGATTCGCCTATCTGAAGTAGGGATCAAGCGAGAAGAGGTAAGTAACTTAATGCTTCAAAGTGCATTTTTCTAAAATAATTATTAGTAGATTAAATTCTGAAATATGTTTTGTATTTAGTAAAATGGGTCTGGCATGTTAAATTTCATTTGAAAATTATGCTCTGAAATCCGTAAACTATGACTGGAAAAATTTATGAAAACTGTTTTTATATATATGTATTCTCAGCATGGCTATGATCTGTTCTGTTCTGTTCTGGCCCCGCCAATGGGGATTATACGTTGGACCTGTCGACTTGTAATCTGTGAGAAACCGGTTTCGACACCGTACCATCGGTGATTAGAATAGTGGTATTTGGACACCGTACCACCGGTGATTAGAATAGTGGTATTTGAACACCGTACCACCGGTGCTTAATAATAGTGGTGTTTGGCACCTTGTGCAACCCATGCCACTGGGTTACGTGGCCGTAGCCTATCATGTTGAGATTCTGGTATCAGATTTTTGGAAAAATGATAATAAGTTTTGAAAACAGTAAAACGATGTTATTTATGATTTATTCCAGACATTATCCTGTATTTTGATCTGATATGCTCTGACCCCACTTTGGGGTATTTTGTTGCTTACTGGGCTAGTGTAGCTCATTATTTTATTTTCTCTGTTTTTCAGATTCAGAGGCTTGATCGCACGGGATTGGGGAGTGCGTTAGATTTCTGATGATTCCATTAGTTGTTGGCATTTCAGTTAGATTAGTTTGGACATTTGAATTATGTTAGCAAATGTTATTTTAAAATTTTGTAAAACTGCTTTTGAATAAATTTAAATAATTATGTCAGTTTTGAATATCTGTATCTGCTTTGATATGATCCGATGCCTTGCACGCCTGTGCGGCCCGCCGTGCGGGCGTGCGGCGTCTGCCGCGCCTCGGGCTCGGGGCGTGACAATAGGGCTCACTGGTACTTTGCAGCGACGAAGGACACTAAGAGAGGAGGGTGGATGGAGAGAGAGAGAGATAGAGAACTAGAGGAGCGGAAGCTGGTGATGGTGGTAGGTGATCTTTGAACTAGAGGAGGGAAAAGAAAGAGATAAGGTGATGGTTGTACCATTCCGCTTCCAATGGCACGCACAATCAGGCAACACTTTCGGGAGATTATAGAATGATTTAGCTAATTCAGGCGTTCTGCAATGGTTCTCCTCCCGGTGATGGTTTCGCAACTGTTAAGCCTTCTTCGCAATGCAGGAAGATGGGTGCTCCCCTATTTCGGCGGTATCTGCTGAGTACTCACATACGCATCTTAGGACAAAATCTTGTACAAAAGTCAAAGAAGTGATCCACTTGAGCTATTCCACTCTCCTTGAGTGGACTAGGGATGAAATTGAGCCAAGTCAAATGGCTAGTGTTTCAAGCCCGACTCAATTCTAAACAGACCTGAAACTAGATTCGAGATCAATCGAATCTTAATATCTAAGTTCGAACTCTACTGATAAAAAAAGTGCAATATTTCTCGACTCTACTCGAATATCGATCGAGCCATACTCGAGCTCAAATTTAAGCCTTAAGCATAATTAAAAATATAATTAAAAAATATAAAAGTTTAAAATATTAAACTAAATAAAATAATACACACACACATACACAAATTCGATTTGGCTCATGAGCTTTTGAGCTGAATAATTTGCTACTCGAGCTGAACTCAAAAACTGTTTGAGCTTGACTCGAGCTTGGATTCAGGTTGAGCTCGAACAGCTTGTAAGTTGCTTAGCTTATCTACAATTCTACATCCGCTGCTTGGACCATAGAGTTGATAAGCCGGGATCTTATAGTTGATAAGTCATTTTCATTTGTTTGTCTACTCAATGCTTGTACCATCTAAGTGCATAATCAATGAAATTATAATAATTGTGATATCATACTCCTTTTACCCTAGCAGAATTTTGTCAATGGCAATCAAAAAACAATTATAGAGATTAGCTTGCGGACAAAATACTTCTATCTTCTTAGAACCTACTTCACTAATATATTTTTAGGCTCTTAGCTCGTTTTTGTTTCTTTCTTTCTCGTTTTTAAAGCATTCCTGACCTCGTTTTAAATCTATACGCATAAGAGTTGTAAGAGAGCTATCACCTCTTTCTTTGCTATCACACTCGTTTTCCCTTTTTTTTTTGGGGTACGAACATGCCATGTTAGTTCATGGGCATTTTCAAAAAGGCGAATCACATGGTCAAAGTTCGCATGGTCAAAGTTCATATGCCACTGTTTTCAGGATTACTTTCCAAAAGTGACTCAACAAAATGACAGGGCAAAACAGCAATAGCGTAGCATGTGGACCATTTTCTCTTCACTGAATAAAGGAAAACCCATATCAACTTTCATTTTGTTGAGATAATAAAAGAGGAAGGAGATTGAAATTAGATTATATTAAGATTCATTGCTAAATTATAATGATACGAGAAGATATTTTTCAACGTGCTCAACTCGAATCTCTAAAAAAAATGAAAAAAAGATGGAAGAATTACGAAAGTAAGGTTTACTTAAATCTTCTTTTCTTATTGATCATCCACACACCTCTTAAAATAAGGTATATAGCCTATATATTTATAATACTAGCTGTTGTGGAAATAAAGGGTCCGAATTTAATCCTACATCGAATAGATAGCGGAGAGGTATGTTCCTTAAATGGAGGGAGGCTACCCCTTTCTCTTCAGAGACGCCTTTTGTGGGGCAAAACCGTGCATGAAGAAGAGATTATGAAACCCCCCAAAGCAGATAATACCTCTGAGGAGAAGTAGTCGCTTCCGCTGTCTGAGCTCGGTAAGGACTGAGCTCTAGAATTTGGGGGATACCCTTGGCCTCATCAGTGGTGTTTTCGTTAAGAGCCCTTGACCCCGGCACAGACCCCTCCTCTGGGGGGCTATGTTGTGGGAATAAAGAATCCAAACTTAGTCCCACATCGACTAGATAGCGGAGAGGTATGTTTCTTAAATGGAGGAGGGCTACTCCTTTCTCTTCATAGGCTCCTTTTGCAGGGCAAAACCGTGCGTTGGAAAAAAGACTATGAAACCATTTCAAAGTGGACAATACCTCTGAGGAGAAGCAGTCGCTTCCGCTGTTTGAGCCCGGTGGGGACTGATCTCTGGGGTTTGGGAGGATACCCTCCGACCTTATCAATGGTGCTTTCGTTGAGAGCCCTTGACCTCGGCACAGACCCCTCCGCTGGGGGGGCTACGTTGTGGGAATAAAGGGTCCGAACTTAGTCCCACATCGACTAAATAACGAAGAGGTTTGTTCCTTAAATAGAGGGGGGCTACCCCTTTCTCTTTAAAGGCGCCTTTTGTGGGGCAAAATCATGCATGGGAAAGAGACTATGAACCCCCCCTAAAGCGGACAATACCTCGGAGGAGAAGCAATCACTTCTGCTGTTTGAGCCCGGTGGGGACTGAGCTCTGCGGTTTGGAGGATACCCTCGGCCTCATCACTAGCGAAATCCCTCCTTTCATAATTTGGGTTAGACTTTTCTCTTAGTTCGAATAGGACTAAGTTCTTAAAAAGACATATAACTAATAGATATATTTTAGAAAAAAGTTAAAATTTAGAAATATTCTAAAAAAATTAAAATTTCTTAGGTGGTAGATCTCGATTTCTACATCAACTCTACCTTCTGTCGCTTCACCTGTTTCTTCTTAGATGAAGAGTTACATTGGCCAAAATCTTACCGAAAAGAAAACTTTTGATTTTTTTTGTCCCAATTCAACTTTTTAGTTGTAGATCTATCCATTTTTTTTAAAAAAAAAAAATCATTTTAATCAGGCATTGTATGACCAAGTTATGGCCTTCAGAAGTTTAACTTGCGATTCGGCTTCTTGATATGGCGGATCCTACTCTTTGACCCTGTCTAGTACTACTTATATTTATTTTATTATTAATTTTAATAACTTTATAATTTAGATCAATATTAAATTAGATTGAGTCTTAGATCCAATATACAAGAGTTTGTCTTCCAGTAGAAGTGTAAGATGGTGAACTCATTGTTTTGGCTTTTATTTTGTTTTGAATAAATTAATTTTTTTCTCCTGTTACTTTTGTTTGATTTAATTGGCATTTATTTTAAATTCTAGGTTGATATGTTTGATCTACATCAAGTAGCGTGCCGTTTGTTTTATTAGACAAGCGTGTAAAAAGCTATAGTATGAATTAACCAGAGAATATACAATATCATTGTACAAGTGTATTGCAGCAATAATAGCAAAGAACTAATTTTATGCAACAAACTTCACAAAATAAACATTCTATTTTTATGGTAGTTAATAAACATTCTAATTAACGCCTTGAGTAGCACTACAATTTTTACACCCCATGAAACACCCATAGGCGTGATGGAAATTCCTCTTTTTTTTTTTTTTTTGTTGCTAAACAAAAAGGGAAGGGGGGAGGAAGGGACAAGCCCACCCCCGCGTAGCAGCCCCGACCACTGGGCCCCCACCCCGCGGGTAGACTGAGTCGTGTGTTGGGCACCCCGACCTATTTTACTCATACCCTCCCCATCCGTAGGCCGACTCAGTTATCCGATCCGACCCTCCGTGTGAGTACGTCACACCTGGCACCACCCAGGCTACCAGCCGACCAGTAGCGCTTCCAAACTCCGTGTCCAGGCGTGGGGCATCCGGTCCCCGAATTTAATCGATGCCCGTGCGTTTCGAACCTGGAACCACTTGGTTGGAAGCAAACGCCCCATTTCAACTGGGCTACCACCTTGGTGGCATGAAAATTCCTCTTCTTGTCCACTCAAAAAAACGTAGGCTATCAACTCGGTGTACAAAGATTGGAACTTTTGTACCAAATAAAAAAGTTGCAACTCAAATTGTCTAGTTAAATGAAGATTCCAACGCTATCTCCCACACGTTTGTTCTGCAGCAGCCCCAACAAGAGATAGAGACAAAAGCAATACCAAAATAATCATCCTGTCATACCCCACCTTTCTAATCTATATTCCATGACCTGTTCTCAAGAATGGCAGTTACTAGTAGTCTAATGCATCTTCAAGTAAAATAACAAATAAAGAAGTTGATAAATATCCTTTCCTTTTATTTTTAATATATGTCATTTGCTCTCTATAGATGTTGTTTATTTAGTGTGATGTTACTATGTGTTACAAGGTGAATACTATCGTACCATTGTATCTTTCACACCGAAGAAGAATTTATCTACTTTCGCACATTCTAAAACTTTAACATTCATCCATCTGTATAAATTTCAAAGTACCCGGTGGGCAATCTGAATGGTCATTTTGCATGAAAAAATTCACCTTTCTTTACACGAAAAATACAACTTTATCTTCATAATCATAACCATTCAGCTTTTTTCTAATTATTTGGGATTGGCTAGGCTACATAAGGTGAATAATATGAGTTGTAAAAATTGATATGATACAAGAAAGTTTGTGTGCGCTTTCCTTGGGGGGTACATAAATTTTGTTGATCATAAGTTGCTACTTCAATGTTAGATGGTTTTAAGAAATTTATTAAGCACATTGATGGACATTTCAAAAGGTGCCCCTTTCATGCATGGTGCAACCCATGGGGGGCAGTTGAATGTGTGAGTTGCCAAGCCTATCATATGGGCTAGAGAATATGTGGCATGAACCTATTGGCGCCCCAGATCATTCTCCCTGCTGATGAGACAAAAAAAAATACTGTCATGCTTGCCTCCCCCACCTAAGCTGATCCCCATCCCACATTTCACATGAGACAAAATAAAACTGATATTATATATTCTTAACAAAACTAGATTATATTCTTAACAATGGCAGTTACACAACTCTAATATATCCTTTACAGGTGCGAATAAATAAAGTACTCCTCTTCCCAATTACTATACACACCAAAGTCCACACCAATGTAGAGAAACAGAGCCTTGCATGTATTGAAATAAAAAAAATGCTGGCTTTATATCTAGGAATCAATCTTTTAAGTTAAAAAGCTTGGAACTATTGGTACATGTGACAATAGGACTATAGGAGCAAAAAGGAAAAAAAAATTCCAGCTTTCAACTCAGTGCACATGGAAATGGCACCACCCAATGAATAGTTAGGAGAAAGATAAAATGCCCACTGATTCATGTTGGTGGGACCCATTTAATGGCATTAATTGCCCACTCCCTAGACTTCCCTTCCCTTTCAAGTCCCTCTCTCTCTCTCTCTCTAATTTTCCTTTCAAGTGACTTGAAGTTTAGTTTCCTAACACCCTCCTTCATTAACAGAGGAATTAATCAAAAGGACAACCCCCCCTTCTTTTTCTTCTACTCCTCAGAAGGGCAGGGGACTTCTCTGAGGCTCTCTATCTCTAGCAAAATGGGATGTTTGGTATCCCTTCTTTAAGCCAAGTAGAATCTGCTACCGTTCTATAAAAACTCTCTTTTTGTCTATTTTTCTGTACTTTTTCTAACATTCTCTCTCTTTTTTTTTCTTGCTAACGCTGGAAAGATCAGAGCTTTGAGGCTATTGGGTGAGAAGACTTCTTCGATACAGATGGGTTCTTGCGCTTCGGTTCAGAAGAATCCGGACACCGCTATGGGATTTCGGCTGGGTTTAGGCTCCAAGGCCAAGAAGGTCTTCATTCCTTGTCCTGCCAAAGAGAAGCCTTTGAATGGGGAGAACCCAGTTGGAGGGTTTGATTTCAAGGGCAAGGTTGTGGACTCCGGATTGGATCTTAGGAACCCAGTATTTGGTATGATCTTTTGAGGCCGTTTATTCCTTTTTTTTAAAATTTTTTGGGTGGAAACTTGGCTTTTCTTTTTAAGAAAAAAGAATTTTTTTGCCTTTTTCTGCCTACCAGTAGGTCTCTTTTTTCTTTTTCGGCTTTTTGGGGGTTGGTGGATTTAAAAACATAGCTTTTTTGTTCGGTTGATGCTAATTTCTTCTTATATTTCTCTATTTAAGTCCATGAGTATGCTCTTATTCGCTTAATATTGAGACTTATTTTATGAATACTGAATATTGGGTTCAGGAACGTAAGCTGGAACTAGATAGTTAATAGTGTCTTTATATTTTCGTTCATATTATTATTCATTATAATAAGTATTGGGTTGTTGGTCTTTGTTGTTGAAGCTCTGGTTCTAATATACCAGTTGATCTTTTAATTGAAATATGGAATCATCAAATTGGATTATCTAATCATGAAATTTGGATAGTCAAAAGCCAGCAGCATGGGAAGTGCTCAAATTGTTGGGTCAGGATATCTATTTTATTTGATGCATGATCATGGCTGTTGTAATCCAAGGGTTATATCAGCATCCATTTGTCTATCACTTTGAAAGCTTTAGTATCATAACTTTTTATATTCCTGACTTATTAAGGCCTTCTTTATTTCTAGTTTCTTTCTTTTTTCTAAGTCATCTGTAGTGTCTTTATCCTTGGTACTTTATTCCTTGTTTCTCAATTCTCATCATATTAATTAACATACATACACACATATTATATATATATATATATATATATATATATATATATATATATATATATATATATGTATATATATGTATATATGTATATGTACATATATATGTATATATATATGTATATATATGTATATATATGTATATATGTATATATGTATATATATGTATGTATATATATGTATATATGTATATATATGTATGTATATATGTATATATGTATATATGTATATATATGTATATGTGTGTATATATATATGTATATATGTGTGTATATATGTATTTATGTGTATATATATGTATATGTGTGTATATATGTATAAATGTATGTATATATATATATGTATGTATGCATGCATGTATCTATTGAACAATACCAAGGATTTGAACCAGGGACCTCCTCCAAGAGCAAGCCCTCAGTAAAATGCATTGTATTTACTGTTAGGCCTCAGTTACTACATCTCAACTTTAATATGTAAAATCAAAAAGAGAAAATAAAGCGATGCAGCTTTCCTTCTAACCAAGTTGCATTGATGATTAATTTGAATAATTGATTTCTGCCCTTTTACTTCATTTTGGATGGCATATATTTCTGAACCCATTCTACCATATCAATTTAACTCAAACATATGAAGAGTATATATTATCATGGTAACGAAGTGATGTTGACGTTTGACTCATAACTGCAAGTACCCAAGAGTTGCTGTTGCTTCTTGACATTGACCTTGTGATTCTCTCTTATCCATTTATACGTCATAGGTGCTACATCTTTTGTCTAATACCCATTTTAAAAAGAAAATCTTTCTTGAGCACGTTTGTCCGGGTTAATTAGGTCTTCACTCATAGTGTTTTTCTTCAATACCCAAATTATCTCGGTCAATTCTCCAAACATTATATGTTATAGTGCTCTTCCAGTGTATTCATTATTTACTTTATCCTTTTTGGTGCTACTATAATTCCACTTTTGTAACACACATCTCAAGTGTGATGGTAAACAAACATATCTTAAGTGCTTGAACTCCCCGAAATAATTTATTTTAATTTGTTATTGGTGTGTCAGTAATCTATATGTTCTCCAGTTTCTGTATATAGTTTTTGGTAACTCCAAATTATAATTGGATATTTTATTTTTTTTAATTTTAAATAAATAAAATTTAGTCCTTAAAATTGTCAGTGTCCAATTCAGAAATAATACACAAGACTGCCTTCTTTTTTGTTTGTTTTCCCCACTTTTAGATAACTATACTTTTCTACTCAAGATGCTATGATGATATTCTTTTTCTTTTGATTACTTTTCTTGTTCCTCTCCAATCAATGACATTAAAGCCAAAATTTCCCCAGAAAATAAAATTTGAGAAATGTGACATCATTATATAACTTGTTGCAGAAATTTGGTATTCCATTCTGACCAGATTTGAAAATCAATAACGGCATTTTGTTTTATTGTATCAATATAATACCCATCTATGGAAGTAGAAAATAAGTGTCATTAGGTCTTTTCCCTATTAACTTAAAACATATCCTGTCCATTATTGGTAGAGATATTAAGCATTGGTCAAAACAATAAATTAGCTGGTGTGTTTGATTCCATCATCAATTTGTCAGTACAAGCAATTTTATATTCTGTTTGAATCCTCTGCCCCAGATAATAACCTAGCATGGTTGTTTCCATGCTTAACTACCACTTCAGAAAAATAACCCTTTGTATCTAGATATGAATTATTAATGAGCTCTAGCTTTCTTAATGAATTAAAATAGAAATTAATTTAGACATAAATAAATCAAGTAGAAGCCTAGTAAAATCAACATACTTTCTTTCTTAAATACATAGAGAAGATAGAGGTTTTACTTTGAAGTATTTGGCAAGAAATTGCAATAGTAAATCTTTTTTCAGTCGAAGAATAAAACCTTACATTAGGTAAGTTTTTCACTACTAAATTTGTTGGGAACTTCCTAAATAATCCTAGGCATAGTACGGTTAGTAGTGGTGATGAGATAGCACTGGTTGAATGTGGAGTGTGGTGAAGTTGTATTTCCAAGCTTTATCTTGAATTAAAATTCTTAAAGGAAATCCTTCTTGGTCTGCCTTGTATTTAGAAAAGGTTTCGTATGATGTTTTTATTCATATGCAGGCAACATAACGCATGTCATGTTTATGGAAACTATTAGATTCACATTGAGTAGATATCAAATGCAAGTGCTGTCGCTAAATCCTTACATATTATTTTGCTATATATAAAAATAAATTTTATTTATAAATCATCAAGTTGATGCAAGTGTCATGAGCAAGCCTACAAGTTGGTGGTTGGCACCAAGTGCTGAATTCAAACTATGGTAGCTTGCAACATTCAAAGATTCAAACTCTCATATTTGCAGTATTTGTTAGGTTTAAAAATGCCAATGGAAATTGTGTGGAGACTAGTCATTAGAAACCTCTGCCCGTGAAATCTATGATCATATCTGCAAGCCCTGTACCATTTGTGTCCTAGAAAGAAATGCTGACTTACTGCCCCATTTTGAAAACCACTACAATGGGTACCACCATCCAAGAAGACAGACTGAGTGACCATTCTCATCTTTGAATTCAACAAGAAATTCGAATTTGCTTTCAGACATGTGAAGTTGAAAGAAGTACTCTAGCCCTATGCCTGTTTTGGCAGAAAAGTTTGGAATCTGTTTTAGAGGGCTTTACTAGGAACTGGTAGCTTATATGCTTAAATTTTCTTTTCTTCAAGGATACTGTTGTTAATACATATTGTTCCATATATAGATTAGCAGCTTTCCCAACATGTAATATTTAGCTTAGACATATTTTGCACAAACTTAGGGTTTCAAAGACGTATTTATCATGTAAACTGGGAAAGGGTTGGCATGCCAATCCAAGTTGGCTTAGGATATAGAAAGACACTAGTGACAAGGCATTATTGGGTTAAAGGATTTGAATAGTGGATTGTGAGGAAGAAATTCTCGAAGCAAAGTCACTACATTGATTTCAGGATGGATTATGTTTGCGATTGGGAAGGGAGATAGAGTAAGCATCTGATATTTGAATTGACAATATAATACTGGCTGTTTACCCATTGAATTTGTTTGCTGTTACCTCAGTGGGGACTCTTACGTTGGTCAAAAGGGGACTCTTATGTTGGTCAAGGGGACGAGAGATCTGCATTTATCTTTCGCATTAAAAATTAATGATGAAAATTTATGTGGTTAATGGTCTTATCAAAGGAGGGGTAGGATTCAATTAAAAGAGGAGAATATAAGTTCTTGGATGTGAAAGGCAGGGGTATTCTATTTTGTATCTTCCTTTAAAGGCCTGTTGGTGGATGGTGGTCCAAGTGCATTTTGAAGGCTAGCATGCGGAGGTCTAAGTTCTTAACGTTAGTCAAGCTTTTATTTTGACAACGACTTTTATGTCCAAAGTCACTGCATGACGATATCACAGAAAGGAAATGAGATGATTGAGAATAGCTTTGTTTTTTGTTTTTGATCTTCGGGTACAAGTTTCATGGTAGTTCACCAAGGGTAAGACTCCACTAGGGGTAATGCTTGTCTGCAGCACCAGATATTCTTTTCCTTGTTTGCTGCAGTTAATGGCAATGACTGGCTTACTTTATGGTGCTCTTCCACCATGAGCATGGGCAGGGATGATATGCTTGCAGGGTTATAGCATGTTGTCTGGTTAATGATTTGCATGAAAGCGGATCAATGTGCTACTGAAAATTGGGGCCTTAGAAAGGACTAACTTTAAACTTAATTGCCTAGGATATCTGTGTTCTATCCAACTGAAGTGGAAATTAGTTTCCCTCATTGAAGAATTGGATAATGTAGTTTTGCTTTTTGATAACTCCTCATGGTTGCTTTGTTTCTTCTCTGCATTAGATGCAATTACCCTTTTATCATTCTGCGATTTAGGAAGATTTGCTAAAGTTCTCCACTCATTTCTAGTTTCAAGTATAATGTAACCTTCTCAAATAAACAATATAAATCGAAACAAGTGTTGATATGAGGGATTTGGTCAGTATCAATTTAATAAAGTTTTAGAGCTTCTGTAAAGTAAATACTTTCATTTATCAGCCCCTTCATTAAGATAGCTAAGACATAAATTGTGGCAACTGGCTGGCAATATTTTCCTGTGTTAGATTCCCTAGTCCCTAATCTTTTGTTCCCATTAAGATTTCTGCAATAAGATAGAATCTCAAATTAAAGATCCATAAATGCACAGCTTTTGTAGAATTTATCATAAACAGCCACTTTAATCTTATTAAAGAAAAAGAGCAGGTCTGTTTGCAGGTTGCTTGGTTGTCTTGCATTGACAAAAATTCTATCTGTTGCACTTTTAGCATCAACTTTTACATTAATGTTGTCCTTTCTATGACTCGGCAGGTAGTAAGGAGGAGATCTTTTTTGACTCACGGGCGTGGTTAGACTCTGACTGTGAAGATGATTTCTACAGTGTCAATGGAGGTAAAACCACTGTAGCTTCAGCAAATTTGATTTTCAAAATGTATTGTTATGGTTGTAAATACAATTTCCATTTTCAAGAATATAACAGTAGTTTATTTTCTTTTATGCAGAATTTACTCCGTCTCGTGGCAGCACTCCAAATTACCAGATAACCACACCCGCAACACCTCGACTAAATGATACTTTCTTTATTGAGAAATTTTCTGACTCCAAATCAGAACCTTCTCCCACTGGTAGAAAAAAACTGGCTGAACTTCTTCGAGAATCATCGCAAGGTGAAAAGGATGTCAAGGGACAAAATGCTTCTGACAGAGAGAAAGTAGAAATCAACGGAAAGCCGGATGGTTGCAAAATCAACTCTGATCAACCTCCAAAATCATTAGATGGAACTCCTTACTTCTCTGGAGCCAATTCTGTGTACAGCAGTGAGGTCACTCCCACTAGAGACCCCAAGAACAGAAAAAAGAGGACATGGAAAAGTGCACATTGTTGCTTGCCTAGCTTGGTACAGAGTTTTAGCTTTGATGAGAGGAGGCAGAAAATGAGCCAAGGACCCTGCGCTGCCTGATGTCACTATTGATCTGAGAGATGACTTTGGCCTCAATGAGTCTAGTCTACCTGTGGGTTGCTGCAACTCGAGCAACCCTATTAAGATGTCCAATCTGTATTTTAGTGTTCATATAGATCTGGATATTAGCCGTTCCTTGGATACCTTTGGAAGTATTGGATGATGGAAATTGGTATAACGAAGAAAGAATGGCAGATGTGTTTATATGTTAATACCTAATTGTCATCAAAGTGCACTCTTAATCATTTTATGAACATGCATCTCTAGAGTAGTTTTTGGTAATATCAGTGATCAGAAAATCCACATACCGCAGAAGGATGAAGGAGAACCGAGGGGCGTGCATGTTAGGTAAATTTGACTGTTCTTAGTGTTTGTGCATTTCTTAAAGTTGATAATCCTAGATGCAAAATGTTTGTAGGGTTTGCTAAGATGTAGAGAATTGCTAATCTGAGCCTTGTTTTTGAGTTACACAACTGCTGCTTTTGTTTGCCTTCTATTATCTGAAATATTTATCCAGTGTAGCCCATAAAATTCAAGAATGTGGCTGTCGCTATTTTACTTCTCAATATTATAAATAAGCATGTAAGTATTTTCTCATATATTTTTCTTTCTTTATGGTTATCATTCTTCTACACTGTAAAATTCTCTTTTCTTCATTCTATAGGCTTTAGACCCCGTTTGGAAGAGCTGTTGGCAGTAGAGCTTTTAGAAATAGAGTTTTTGGAAGTAGAGTTTTCTGAAGTAGAGTTTTTATAAAAAGCTGTTTACTCTTTGGTAATTATATTTTTAAAATGTTGTGGCACTTTAACATATGTTTGGTAAACAAACTGAGAAAGTACTTTTGGTATGATAAAATGACCATAAAGAACATTGCATGGTATTATACAACAGAGCATAATAAAACATAATATATATTAATACATAAATATATGATATACTATAATATTACTATAATATAATATATTATTATTATAATATAGTAATATAATATTGTATACTATAACATATAATTTAATATAATATTAAATTATTTAACATAACATATCAATGTATTATGATATAATGTAATATAATATTATATTTATAGTATAATACAATAACAAAGGTATAGAATATTATAATTATTAGCATAAATTAATTTTTCATAATATAACATAATATTAAATTATTTAACATAACATATTAATGTATTATGATATAAAATAATATAATATTATATTTAGTATAATATAATAATAAAGATATAAAATATTATAATTATTAGTATAAATTAATTTTTTATTTTTTTACATATTTTCATAATTATAAAGGGATATTTTTTATAATTGTTATATTTTATCACAAGTATTTTGGTCAAAACAATAGTTTTCTGACGGGGTCTAAAAGTACTTTTCCAGAAAACTCCAAAATGAAGCTTCTTTCAAAAAGCTGCTTTTAGTTTTCTAGAAAAGCTAAAACAGCTTTCTGAAATTTTTACCAAATATTCCTATTTTATCTAAAAGTGCTTTTGAAGGGCTTGAAAGTGCTTTTTGGCCTTCCAAAAGTTCTCCTAAACGGGTTTTAGCCATTTCAATTCATTAATTGTTTCACCCTCCCAAACAACTTAAGCCTTTTCTTGGACAGTATGGTGAGTCAAGCAACTCTTGAACAATATAAGAAGAGGAAAAGGGTCTTAATGGTGATGTCTATGTAGCCTCACAAGCATGTCGCTTCCTAGTGGAATAGATTTTCCTGCAATGGCTTTCTATCTTTGTGAAATTAGAAATCGTAAATTTGGCCCTTTTTGTTGGTAAGTGTTAATTCCGCATTCTGATGCTGTTATATATTGGATCCATGAGCAAGTGAGAATATCATCAAGTATTTAATTAAGGAATTTTTTTTTGCATGTAAGCTCTTTCTTTATAGACTAACCGTAGATTGAGATTCATCTTTCATAAGTTCCGATTCCTCTTCCATTTATATGTAAATTAGAATATCCATTATTCTAGAAATTTTTTAATAGTATCTCTACTTAACTATCCATCATCTTTAATGAAATTAGCATCTCCAACTTTTTCATAATATTTTACCTCCAAAGAACGAGCCCTTATTGTATTTTTCCCATTTCTTCCTTCACTTGCTGTTTGGAGCTTTTAGTTAGTGAGCTACTGTTGCTTTTCAAACACCACCATCACTGAATTTAACTTCCTCTCTACCATCCTTCAAGTAATTTAAAACTTAATTCTATCTTGAACTAGGATATGATATTGTTGACAATTACTATACTTCACTGGATTGAAGCTCTCACATACCAAATGAGAGGAATACGAAGAAACATGATAAATTTTTTATCATTACCATGAATCTTTTGCCGGCAATTTTGTTGTAGATTTCTGGAATAAAAGATATCTTGATATATAAGTATATTTAAAAATATTTATGTACAATTACTTTATAATAGTAGGATTTATATGAAAAAATCTTTTAAATAATTATGCCACTGGTTTTGATATGAAGCATGCAATAAGGTGCTACCATCAAAGGAGGCATAACCCAAAGTTTTTGGTTCTCTCCTTTACTCGGTGGCTATAAGTTTGATCAGAATAAGAATAAAATAAGAGCTTATAATTTAAACATAAAAAATGGAAAGGAATTTAGTCCCAACTATTAGACTTGAAACTGGATTCGATTTGATCAGGCATAGCTATATCTATATTTGTTTTATTTTATTTTGACAACTATAGATACAGATAGAGATATTAGTCAAATGCAAGACTTCGTATCCGTATTTGTTTAAAACAGATATAGATACAAATTGAATACTAAAAGTATGGATATAAATAGAGATATAAGTCGGATAATTAAACTTTATGACCAAGAAATCAAAAACATTATTAATCGGATAGTAAATCAAATAAATAGCATATTAATATAGTTATATATTTCTAATAAAAAATTATAAATGCTATATAAAATTGAATAAAGTTACAAATAGAATCAGATATTCGAATATGAATCGGATAATTATTTATCTATATTTATTTTTATTTTTAAAATAAATACAGATAAATATTTAAAATTTTATTTATATTTAAATAAATTAAATATGAAGATGAGTTTGGATGGATATTAGCCAATTAAATTCCATTAGTGCCAACCATGCAGGCTGCATGATAGGAACCCCCCCCCCCCCCCCGCCGCCGCGGCGTTCTGCCTTGATTTGTGTAAGAGATGTGTGGGTCTGAAAAGGTCCACATGCCCGTACATCCAGGAAATCCTACAGTGCAAGCTGACAGGATTCGGTCTCTTTCGGTATCAGGATGTACGGGGCCAGGGGGTTTGGAGTACCTCGTGCAGGGCCAGTGTTAGATTGAGAGACCTCTCGCATGTTATTCAGCTAAAGCATGAGCCGGAGCTGGACTATATTTGGATCTAGAGGTTCGAGCTTCACCCGAGGACAACACTCTTTTTATTGAAGGTGACGTGGGACCGCCTTTCGATAAGAGCAGTGCTGAGTAGGCATGGCTAGGGGGTCACCACAGAGTGCGGGACATGTGGTGCTGAGGAGTTGGTGGACCATGTGCTATTCCAGTGTACATGGGCGAAGTCGACATAGCAGTGGACAAGGATCCCGCAGGAGGCCTGGAGTGAGAGGTTATAGTTTCTACAGGTGATACGACAATAGTTGGCTAGTTTGCGGACATGTCAAGAGGTCATCAGAGCGACTTACGCATCACATCAGATCTGGTTGGCAAGAAACGCTCGTACTTTCGGCGAGCGCAGGGTGTCATCGAGGTTTGTTGCGAAGTTCGCTCGAGCACAGGCTATGGAGATCAGGCCTATCCCCTCTTCAGATAGACCTTTGACAGCTCGGAACACTTAGGGTTCCCTCTCTGCTCAGACGGCGTTTTTCACTTGGGAGGCTCCACCCCCGAGCTTCCTCAAGGTCAACTTTGACGGATCGGTGTTGGATGGAGGTACGCGGGGCGGTGCGGACTTTGTTATATGGAGCCCGCACTCTAGGGTGGTGGCAGCATGTGGCTGCCAGTTGTTTGACATGTCGGTTCCGGAGGTAGAGTTGCGAGCTGTCTGGGCTGGTCTTCGACATGCGCGACTGGTGCTGCAGGCTAGTTCGATCATTCTGGAAGGTGATTCGGCCACGGTTATTGGGTGGATTCGGAAAGAGGGTGAGGGGTGAGAGCACGGACCACCCCTTGATCTGGGACATAGGGACGATGATAAGCGATGGGGTGGCCTTCCAAGCCAAGCATGTATTCAGAGAAGCTAATGGGGCGGCCGACTAGGTGGCTGCCGACGCGGCCCACCACTCAAGGTATATCCTCTGGTCAGGGGAGAGAGAGCTGTTATAGGTACTCCATGAGCTAGTGTTTTTTGATTTTATTGAATGTATTCGTACACGCACTGTATGAAGAACTCGCCTAAGAGAAAGAAAAAAAAAAAAAAATCTTGGATCAAACAGTTTCAATGTGCAATGGCATTATCCTTTCTTATAGAAGAATGGGCCCAATGAAATGCAATAGGCTCAGAGTCATTTATGACTGCCAACTTTGGGCTGTGGTACATCAGGCTGATTGAGACATCTATGACATGAGGGTGGGAATGGAAAGGAGACATCCATACCTACGCTTGTCTATAAGGCATGTAAGCTTACACACTGATGTGGCGTGCTAACTTGGTAGTGCCACCATGGCATGTAATTAAATATATGAAATGGAATAGTTCCATGATCCGACTTTGCCCATTACAATATGAAATGAATTTAGGTCAAACCAAAAAGATAAAAAACTCTTTAAAAAAATATTTTCTCTTTTTCTTTTTGCCTTTTAGTGAGTTTTCTATTTTAATAGTAGCCTATGAGTGAAAATAGGTCGGATAATATTTATTCAAATTCATTTTTATAGATATACATAGAATTCAAGCATCCCACTAATATCTATATTTGTTAAAAAAAAATAGAAATAGATATAAACAGATAATTATCCAATCTATATCCGAATATTTGATTTTATTTGTAACTCTATTTAATTTTATATAGTACTTATGGACTTTTAAAAAAAATAAGTAACTACATTAACATGCTATTAATTTAATTTATCATTTACTTAGTAATATTTTTGATTTTGTGATCGTAAAATTACATTATCCTAATTATATCTATATCTATATCCATGCCTCCAGTATCTAATCTATATCGATATCTGTTTAAAATAAATATGGATATAAATTTTTACATCGGACTAACATCCATATCCATATCTGTATTCGTCAAATAAAATAAATATAAATATGTATATACTAGTATCCGATCTATATTCGATCTAATTTTAGTCTAGGTGGCCCTATGGATCGTCAACAGATTGGAGAGAAGAAAATGGTGATAGAGAATGAAAGAGAAGGGCATGTGCAAAATGGGCTAAAGCAGCATATCCTACCTTGGTTATGCTTAGCATTATGGGACTCGCATCCTCTTAATTTTGATCTGACATGGCAATACTACGTCATTGTGCCACGTTAGCATGTCTATCCATACATAAAACATTTAAGCTCTAATATAACACCATTTTGATACATTCATATGTTTATATGAATTTAAAACCATGGCATGGTTGATTATAGATAATTGATGTGGAACATCATCACATGTTAATGTAATCATGCAAGATTAACAATGTAAGAGAAGGCGTAGTAGCTGCTGCAGATGGAATTGCACATGAAAAGCTAAATTGATAGATATTTTTATTTTGTAGTTAGTAACATAAGAGATTTTTTATAAGCAAAGAGTTCCTCATTGATATATGATGATGTTCCCAGTCCTTGTTGTTATTGTCTAAATAAAAAACTTTTCTATGCGTAACATCATAACTACAAATCCCCTACACTAGTTATGGGATGCCTTCCCATCTCTTTCTTGGATTAAAAATTAAAAAAAAAGAAAAGAAAAACATTGAGTGAAGAAAGAACTATCAATGAAAGCCTGTTACTGCACTTATTGGACCACTGCTTGGACATGGGGCTTAGGAGCGCTTATTGGACCTCTAGTAACTTTGGTGGTGCCAGATGTGACGTACTCACATGGAAGATTCGAGCCGGAGCCCAGAGGGATAGCCGAGCCGGGCCCACGGATGGGGAGGGTATGAGTAAAACCGGTCGAGGTGCCCAACACACGGCCATTTCTGTCCACATTGAACACTCTCCTGGCAGGGCGGGGGCCCAGTGGAGGCTGCTATGCGGGAGTGGGCTTGTCCCCTCCCCCCCCCCTCTCTCTTCCTAGGCAGGGAAAAAAAAAAAAAAAAGTATGTTACTGCAATTTGCAAGGTGTCATGGAAGGAAATTTATGAAATAAAAAGTCCCAAAAGGTTGGAAGCCCTTGGAAGTAGAGTAATTATTCCCTACACGCCATGCACCACAAAGCTGTGCACGTCACAAATCAAAACTGTTCATTTATATAGGCTCCAATCGTCAAGCATGTATCTTGATGCACCACAATAAAAATGAACGGTTATATATAATTGATGACATGTATGGTCATCATCCATTGCATGTTTCAAGGATTTGATGCATAGAAATATGAAACCTGGCAGAGTATGACAAGCAAATGGCGCCACCTTTCTTGTACTCAAAAAATGGCTCCATGCATCTTTATGAGCTATGACGCGTGTGAACTTGGAGTTAACGTGGCTCCAAGTTTGCTCGTGCCACAGGGAGGGGACCCTTCTCCAACTTGATCTCCATATCAAAGATGGTGGTAGGATAGGAGTTGCAACTGGGAATCGGGTCTCCGTAGCTCAACTCTACACTCAATTGGTGTGTATAGGCAAGAAACTCTCCACCTCCCTTCCATCAAGGGGGAAGACTCGATATGGGGCCTTTGCTTCCTTTTGGTCACGGTCAGACCCTCCCTCCCTCCCTCCCTCTCTCTCTCTCTCTCTCTTCACCTCCCGGGGGCCTTCCATTGGCCCGGGGCCTTAGGCGACCGCCTCGGTCGCCTAAGGCTCGGGCCAGCCCTGGTGTATACCTTCTTATCGAAAGAAAACAAAAAAATTAAATGAAGAAGAAAAACAGAAGGCAAGATAACTTACAGGGAAACTATTTTGATCAGCTGGGAATGGGAAGGACGGGTTGTATCTTCACGCCAAAGAAGAATTCATCTTCCTTCACACGAATCCATTGTCGGATCGTGCAGTGGTCGCTTTGAGATCCATGTAGGCGGGAGGATGAAGAGGTCTGAAATACTTTAAGATCTATGTAGAATAAGATTTAACATTTGATATCGTGAAAAAAAAATCAAACATCTTTCGTGAGAAAGATACAGCTTGAACCTGAAGGAAAAACATCTTATAGGAAAACAAAAACAATCAAGAGAAACTGGAGGGAGAAGGCATGCGAGCATGCATGCACATATATATAAATATATATATATACACACACACATAAATACATAATTTATGCTTATTTTATAATGATTATTAGAGATTTTTTCAGACAAATCCTCATTTGAGCTTGAATTAAATTATGAGGAATGCTAGGCAGTCAAAACCTAGCTTCCCATGCCAAATAGGCATGTGTTCCAGGTGAGGTAGTTGGCAAATCTCTGAAATGAGGCTCAATTAGTTCTCCATTATATCAGATAAAGTTTGATCCATTGCTGCCCCTTGGATCCCTCTTTTACTTTCTCCTAAACTAACCTACAACCCCTTGAGCCAAACTATTTTTCCTTCTTTATAAACAACTCAGTTTTTTATTCATAGGAAAAGAACAACTCTATTTTCTCTACTAATTCTCTTACCCTTTTCCTCTTTTATCAGAACATCCGGATTTGATTTTTTTTTTTTAAGCAAATACTTGAGTTAGCATTTGATCTTCGTTGATTTCAAAGCAATAAACTGAGTCTGGTTTTTTGATGGAGAAGAGAAGTGATGGGTGAAGCAAAATGGGTTATGGGTTAGTATAGGAATAGTACATGATTTCTATTTTTTTTTTTGTTTCTTGGCTTTTATATTTAAAAGCAATCTAATTCTGTTCACCTCCAATTACAAGGTGTTGCTACCTGGAGTGGGAAGTTAGGTGTGGTTGCTTAGCATCCATTTTCAATTATGGATGAACATTTTTGATTTGCGAAAAGAATTTCAAAATAGGAATATCAAAAAAAAAAAAAAATCAAAAATGTTCATCCATAATTTAACTTGATAAATCCACTTTACCATTTCCTTTGTTTTTCCTTTATGAGAATAAACCAAGGATGTAAGAAAAGGGGATATCAAAAGTTGAGATAGTCTGACATTTAGTTTGACATATTTTCATTGAGAGGCAGGTATTTATTAACATCAAATGACCTACAAACACATGAAACTAGAGATGGTTGGATGTCCAATCCAATGCCAGTCTATCTAGGACTCACCTATATACACTTGCTCACTAGTCACTAATATTTGAAGCACCTATAAAGACACGGAAAGTAGAGACAGTTGGGCGTTCACTACAATATGTATCCGGTTGAAAATTTGATTTATAACATACTAATATACTTGATCTCGCTCCATATCTTGTTTGCAGTTCCTGGCCTCCATGGCCATATTGTAGCATATAAGCTTACCAAATTGGATTTTTTTGCTAATAAAAAGCACATTGTTAAACTATGCCATCTCTTTTTCGTAACCATGGAACATAACCATCAAATCCTTGTTTATCTTATATCTGGTAACGGATGTTTTGATCTTGATGTTTTGAAGGCTAGAAATGAGAAAAGAGTGGAAAATGATCAGGAAAAGTTGATCAATTAATTCAAAGTTTGACAAATAGAAGATGATTCTTCTTTGGAGAAAAAGGAACAGAGCTTCATCTATCTCAACCAGGTAGTGTGAAGTGAGATACAAAAAGGATGTCTACTTAGTCAAAGGACAGGAAGAAGGAAAGACACCAAAGAAGCTATTTGGTTGATGCCAATTAATCCAAAGAGTGAGTCGGTTGTCTTCTGTGCAAGCATAGTAAGTTGGCTTGTTCCCTCAAAAAACAAGAGTAATTTTGGTTTCACTGCTTTGATATTGGCCTTCTTACCTGGAAGTCATTGTTCAGTTTCTCAAGAGGTGCTTACAGAGAATTTTCAGAGTGTGTGATGGGCTTAAATTTGAAACACAAATCAATGCACATTTCAAAAGGATAGCCAGATACAAATGTATAGTAAGGCATAAGGCATCCATCAAGGCTAGTGTGTATGGTTTGACCCTCGAGCGAGGGACTTTGGACCGATGTGTCGCTTGCTTTCTAAATTTTTAGGGACTTTTTAGTAAAATGCCTGTCTTCACAAAAAAAAAAACAAAAAGAAGAAAAAGAAAGGCTAGTGTGTAATCTCTCACACAAGCTTCTCAGCCATTTATGAGGAGACAACCCCCCAAAAATTGATTCCTGCAAGAATATATTATAACATATTTGAAGGCTTTATACAGCGTTTTTTCTTCAAAAAAAATGGCAAGACAGTGTACTGTGTGTATGTAATAATCATAAATAGGGGGATTTTTCTATTAAAATTGAAGTTTCCAATCAATGCTCATTCTCACCCATTCTTTTCCCATATCTGCATTAATGTTCTTCTATATATAAACTAAAAATTCAACAGGAAAAGATCCCATTCCGTGTGGCACCACGCTAAACTCGAACATGGAAACGCGCACACACTTTAAGGTGGCGTTTGGGTCCGTTATCTCGCAAGAAAAAGCCAGGAAATCCTTGCCTTTTCCTTGCTTTCACACTTCTTTATCTATTTCTCCTCTTCTCCTTCCTCTTATAAAAGGACACCACCTCTCTCTTAGCTAGATACCACTCCCACTACTAATCATAGCTCAAGCTAAGCTTTATCAGCATGGGCTCCCATGGCTTGGTATGTGCTATGATCTCCATCCTCCTCCTCCTTGCCTTCCAATTGGAGCTCGTCGGAGCGCGCGTCTCGCACCAGCATGAGCTCCAAATGAACGATCGCATCGGCACCGTCGTTCCACCGCCGGAGATGGCCGGGACGTGCGCTTCGGTTATCATCCCACAAGGCTACAAATGCGAAGAATATGAGGTAGTGATTGCAAATACTAGCTTGTTTTATTGTATAATTCCATCATGTTATGAACTCCTTCTCCCTTTCCTTTAGGTGACAACCGAAGATGGATACATACTAAGCATGCAGAGGATCCCGGTGGGTAGAATTGGAGGTGGTGGTGCAAGGAGGCAGCCTGTGCTACTGCAGCATGGGGTACTCATGGTATGGTTTTTTATGCATGGAAGCACTTAATTTCATTTATTATATTTTTAGATTCTCTGTCCTTATAAGCCTGCATTGGTTTTCATATCATAATATCATAAGGCATGGATGCAACATGTGAAGCATTAATGGCACCAAGGCCTCCATTTTTATGCTCTCTATTTCAAGGATGTATAGGGAAATCTTGAAGCTTCAATTCTCCATTGTTTTATGAGTTCAAATTTGCCGGACACTTATATCTCCTGATTACACTGCAAGTCATGAAGAAGACCCATCATGTCATCTATGATGGCAATGATTAAAATGTGTAATGCATCAAGATTTATGGCAGCAACTTGTAGGTAGATGTCAAGTAAATGGGTCCCAAGTGATGATCAACATCATGGATCTTGCAAAGTAAAGCAACATCAAAGCCGAAAGCAGTCGTCGCCCTTTTTCTTATACTGTGTATCTCACTTTACCCCTAGTTTAGGCCCAAAGTTATTGAAAAAAGGTCTCAAATTTTTAAACATAGGCCTTATGGAGATGATCTTAACTTGCACATGGACGAGATAATATATATGGAATCAGATGTAGAATCCAGAATGAGAGTCCTTCATATAAAAGAATAAGGAGACACATGATCTAAGAGATATAAATGAGATGCTCATGTGCAGCTCTCTCTCTCTTCGGCCTATCAAAGGCAAATTGTCTCTAAAGCAACCTAATAAGTAATAACATAGTTCATATGTATATGATGCAGTAAAAGTATTTAGATTTTTTTAGATACTAATGCATATTGAACATTACTTCTTTTTTTTTTTCATTCAGTTGCACCCGTAAACATCAAATTGGTTGTTGATCTTTTATTCAACATACTTTTCCTTCTATTAATTGGCTCTAACTTCCAAATGGATAGAACTTGCTCTCTCTCTCTCTCTCTCTCTGGATTTTTACCAACTTATACAATATATATATATATATATATATATATATATATATATATATATATATATATATATATATATATATATATATATATATATATATATATATATATATATATATATATATATATGTGTGTGTGTGTGTGTGTGTGTATATGTATGATGTATGTATATGTATGTATGTATGTATGTATGTATGGGGCTCAAAAAGTGACAAGAGCCGAAACTCGGGTAGCGAGGCGTTAAAGACTTGTATTTCGTCCCTAGTGGCGGCGAGTGAGCGTTACATTGACAGCCGTCATCAGTTCCCTAGCCAGAATATTTTTCTTGTTCTTTTTGCAAGTTCTAAGTTTTACTCACGTTTTTGGCCATACCCACGTCCACATTCCGCACACGGCTCCCACCCTGTGGGGTACTGTTGAGATGGATGTGCAGACGGTCAGAGGCAAAGAAGGATTCACCTTCCTTCGCCCCCAATCCACCATTGGATTATCTAGTAATCTCGCTTTGAGATTTGTACAGAATACGATCCAACAATCGATATTTTTTTGGTGCAAAAGATGCAACCCGAACCCTATGCAAACTAGGGGAGGTAATGGGTCAAGTTCAAGCTAGATAAAGTAGAAATAATAACATACAAAATCTTGATCTTGATTCGACTTGACATCGGATCAAGTTCTCTTGATCTATACTCACGCATGAATTATTTCGGTCATCTGTTTGATTCTAATCTAATTTTATTCTGCAAGACCTAATTTCTAATAAATCTAAATTAGCATATCAAATCCAATATCTACAGTTTTACTGGTTAATTTTTAAATGATTTAAACAGCTATTATTAAGAAAGGTATCGAGTCAAAACTTTGATCGATATCTGATCCATTTAAAATTTTACATCAGAAAATCTGAGCCATACCTAGTGCTAATTATAACTTGACTCAAAGATGATCCATGCATGATAGAGTCAAGTTTTTCTAGTCTGATCAATTTAATTTTACAATCCCTAGTTTAGGAAGTGGAGTGCACCCTTGTACCACAACAAGGATGTAGTTCAGTTTTTGGGTAGCCAGGTAGATCTGTACAAGTAATTTTTTGTGATTGCATGATAGAGCCAACTGAAATAGGAAAATGTTTTACCACACCACTTGATCACCCTTCCAGGGCACCAGTTTTATGTGGAAGTCGATGATCGATTACATGGTACATGGCTCTTGTCTCTTGATTGATACACAAGTATTTTCTACATAGACTGGTAATATGTGCAAGCAATAAAATCATCTAGGGTAGCAATATTCATCAAATTAATTACCTCTAACAAATTGCGTCTTCTCTTTTGTCATCCATAATATGATTTATTTGAGTGTGTGAGATGAGGCTGATTTGATTTATCGAATATAATTAGATATCCTATCATCTAGTTGTGAACTATTTCTAAATTGGTAGGCATCTACAAGTTAGACTATGCCCTTACAAGTGGAAAAGTCCAAGTTCTCAACAACATCGGTGACAATGATCAAAGTTCGTACTATCAATGGGGAGGAAGGAGCTTAGCCTTGAGCGTCATTTTCGGTTGTTTCCTTCTATTGGGGTAGGTGGACTTAAGAGAAAAGTAAATGGTGGGGGTCCAACCTTGCTAGTTACACATGTCGCTGATGCTTTCCTTTGCATGCTTGGCAAAAATACTTGGAAACTGGAGTGTTGGGTGCTCAAATTGGCACTTCGATTTAAACAAGTGCATCACCACCAAATGCACCCAACACGTGGCATGAGATGGCGCAACTAGATGGATCTCTTACTATGTCACTATTTGTTAATCTTAGTCTTTCACCATGAGCACAAATAAGTATCAAGGACATTACTTGAATTCACATCTTAAGCATTCAAGCCAAGCATTAGGAACCTTATTATATATGACATACTAGATGCATTTACTTCGCAACCAGAATCGGAATCGGAATTGGAATGGTGGAATGGGAATCGAAATGGTCATATTCTCCGACGTATTTGATTCGTGACTGAAATCGGAATCGGAATCAGAATGGGATCTGAGCATTAGGTGAGAGTCTGGATTGGATTTTGGGAGATTACGGCATATTCCTATACCTCCTTGAAATCGTAATAGGAATGAGACTCTCTCCGGCCAAAAAGTTGGAATGAGAGCCACTCATTTCCATTTCCATTTTTATTCCCATTCCAAAGCTCAACTCTTTCCAATCAAACATACTCTAAAAGAGTCTAGCACTAGAGATCTAATGTACGCAGATGATGCCAATTAACTTAAGATAAATATAACAGCAGCATCATAGCACCAACAAGTAGAAAAAGGAAAAAGGAAGTATACTCAGAATGTTCTTTTGTTTTTGACTTGAAGAAAGTATGAAAAGATGTTAAAAAAAACCTGCTAATGGTCAATCGAATTTGGGGCATGTCTAGCAGCTAAGAATCATTCCATTGGTGATTTGCTGACAAAACATGCCAATTTTCCTAACCCAATATATTGTTCCATAGTCTTTTCCTTGCGATGTAGTGAAGCAAGAGTTCTTATTTTGAGTCATATAACTGCATAACTTGAATTTCAGCTATCTGCTGGCTATTTAAATCTGTGCTGATAACAATTTGATTGAGATTCTGATCGATACAATATCTGATGTCGAGACTTTATTGAGATTATTAACCAAAATTCTTGGTGTTTTAACTTGTTTGTTAATAATGGCAGGATGGCGTGACATGGGTACTAAACTCTCCTGAAGAATCACTTGCATATATTTTAGCTGACAATGGATTTGATGTATGGATTGCAAACACTAGGGGAACTAAGTGGAGCCGTCGCCATGTTTCCCTTACTCCATCCAACCCGGTTGATTATCATTTCTTACTCTGAAAAACAAAATTTATCGACTTATTTGAATCAAAATATAGTAATACCATATATATATATATATATATATATATATATTAAAAAATTACTGCCTGTCTTACTTAAGATCCAAAGTAAGTTTATTTGCAATCAATCCCTAAGGATGGATCATGCAACAGGCATATTGGCATTGGTCTTGGGATGAGCTGGTCACTTATGATCTCCCTGCTACTTTCAACTTCGTGTATCAGCAGACCGGGCAGAAGTTGCATTATGTTGGCCATTCCTTGGTAAAGTTTCTTATGCCTTTATCAGACATTTCTTCAGTCTCTATAGTTGTACATGTCCAAACCATCTTAAATAACCGTTGCTACTTTGCTCTCTATTTCTACCATTCTTGACATGCAACCGGACGAGGTTAGCCAAAGACAGCTCAAGTCCTAAACAGAACCAAACAAATTGTATCAAAATTAGATAAGATTCAGAAAATCAGATCCATTTTGGAGAGAAATCATCACGTAGAACTAATCAGCTAGATCGACTAAACTTAATCCTCTTGCAAATTGTGTTGCATTGAGGTTCAAATCTTACAGTAACAGCACATAATTTTTGGTTTAAAACATGGTTAAGTTCCATCTGAAGCAGAGCCATTCGCATCCCTATATCAACTATGTTACAATTGGTGTTTTGCGCACCATTAAATTTATTCAGCATATTTTACAGACACAGAATTTCTATAGTGATATTTTGTTTCTTCGTGTTACAGGGGACTCTTATTGCACTAGCATCAGTCTCTGAAGGTAGATTAGTGGATAAGCTAATGTCAGCAGCACTACTGAGCCCAGTGGCCTATCTGTCTCACATGACAACCCCAATAGGCATTCTTGCAGCCAGAGCCTTTGTAGACCAAGTAAGTTACCACAATATTGCTACTATTGTAACTTTCACTATATCAACATTGTCAAACCAATTTAAAGGTTGCTAGATTTCCATCAAATTTTGTAACTATTACTTGTATAGTTGTCTGATGGATTGTTGTCTCTCAAACAGATAGTTAATTGGCTTGGAGTTGCAGAGTTCAATCCCAAAGGGTAATTACACCACTAAAAATATTCTTTTTATAGATACCAGACCTCTGGCCTAACCTTTTAATTCTTCTCCACAGATTGCACTAATAATCTCCATCTCTTTTGTTAAAAATATCTAGTTTTGAGTTCTTCTAACTTGAGTTAAATCTTTTTTACTGAGGAGAATAGACCACATGTGGCACATTTTCTGGACGCGCTCTGCCTCGAGCCAGGGGTGGATTGCTACAACCTTCTGCAATCCTTTACGGGTATCGATTCATTTGATGCCACTGTGTTGTAGCAACAAGATAATAAGATTTGTTTCTTTGCATATTAACAAACACTAGATTGTCAAAATTGACACAAGTGCCAATTAATGTATGGTTCCTCCTGTGATGTAACCTTTGAGCTTAGGGAACAATTGCTGCCTTAATGCCTCCACAGTCGAGCTATTCTTGGAGTATGAACCGCAATCTACCGCGACAAGGACCATGGTGCACTTGGCACAAAGTAAGATTCTTAAGCAGATTGCCATAATCTATTTTTTCTTTGATATGTTGTCTATATCCCTGAAAATATGAATTCTGTTCTTTTTTCTTAACCTTGGTGCAAGTAAGAATACTTAATATTAAAAGTGAGATCTTCTTTTTTGTCATAGGCAGTGTATGATTGATAAGGAAACTTCGAAGATTCTACTTCAAAGTAGACATTTCCAAGTCCATATTTTAAATTAATTTTGTTATACTTTATCTCACATGCAGGCAACTGTGTTTATAATATCATAATTGGATTAATTGGATTTCTTCAATAATATTTAAGAATGATGACAAATTGTTGCACTCCCCCAAAAACAGAAGAGTGAAGGAACAAAATGATGCAAAGTCAATTTTCCATTACTGACTCAATTCTCATTGCAGAGTTTTTTGACATTTTCCTTTATAACCTCCGAACTATCACAAAGAAAGAGCTTATAATCACATATAACATGCTAATTAGGATTAACAGCCACTGTCTGTAGTTTTCTATTCTCATAACAATGTCTAACAGCTGTAGTTTCTCAAATCCACAGCTTTTCGAGATGGCATCATCACAAAGTACAACTACGAGAACCGAGAAATTAACATCGAAAATTATGGGCAGAGCACACCTCCAATTTACAACATGTCGAACATTCCAAACAATCTGCCTCTATTCTTCAGCTATGGTGGTCGTGACTCGCTCTCTGATGTTCATGATGTCGAACTCTTGTTGGATAATCTCAAGTTTCATGATGGAGATAAGCTAACTGTTCAATTTGTGGAGGACTATGCCCATGCTGACTTTGTCATGGCAGTTAATGCTGCACAAATTGTATATAATGCAGTCATGGCATTCTTCAATCGCCAATAACAACCAATATTTGTCTGTGTCGAGGTGGTCGATAAAATCGCAGTATAAAATACTAATCTCAGTCTCCAAATGCAGGGATAGTATCATGTGCCAAAGTGTACTAGAAAAAAACAGTCTTAAATGGGACCTCCCTGCAACCAGATTGAAAGTTACAATGTTACAATGCTATAATGTTCTGATTATAAGACTGAAAGAATACCTCCTCCCTGAAATGGAACTTCTTGTATTAATGAGCTATTCAAATATTAAACTAGAACAGCTTACAATAAAGCAGTGGCAACTGATATGCAGCTCACCAAAAATTAGTTCCATCATCAGAAGAAAAACCATGAAAGGCCCCATCAAGAAAAGTTCTTGTCGACATCTAATTAGCTCCCCTTGTGAAAGTTGATTGCTTGTGCTTCAGCATTGCATCCTTCTTACCCTTCCGTTCGATAGGGAACAATATCTACGATCATTTATTTTCACATTTCTTACAACTTCTAGATGTTCTCCTGTGCTTGTCTCTTCTTTTCTACCTTAACACATGACCACTAGTACTCTTACAGGGGCCTCCTTTGATCTTTGTATGTTCACTAAGTTCATTCATGCTCACAATTCCTCTGTTATCACCATATATCTTTCCTCCTTTTTCTGTTCCCCTTGCCCTATCCTAAATAATTAAATGCACTAAGAAGGCCATGTTCTTGAAGTCTTGAATTGGTCATGTCAAATAACCTCTAAAGAACTAATATAGAATCTACTCAGATTTCTTTCTCATGCACGACCAAAGTCAACTTGTTTTGAAGCGTAATGGAGGAAGTGAGACACTCCCCTCAAAATTTTATTGATGAATCAGTCTATGTACAAAGATAAGTGGACAGGAAAAAACAGGAGTGCAGATGGATCATTTAGGTGTTAACAGAAGTGGAGAAAGTATCGAGATTAGCTTCTTGTGGCTGTCCTTCCATTTGATGGAGCAGATGGATTCCCAAAGTACGCAAGCATGGAGAATTTTGCACAGCAGTCAGAGGGCTCTGCACCTCCTCCTCCTCCACCACCCAGAACTCCGGCAACGGCGGCAGGTTCAGATCAAAATCTCTCACAGTGACACCCAAGCTCGACCACTTCTTAAGTTTGCCCACCCACTCTGCATCTCATCCTCATTCTTCATCGGCCGGTCACCACCCCCAGCCATGGCATTCCAATAAACCTCCATTTCCATTTTCACTTCCCAAGAGCTCATAACTTTAGAGAGAGGGAGAGAGAGAGTGCTTGATTTAGGCTCCGTTTGAAAACTTGGAATTAAGAGCCACTGAGGTGGTAGCCTAGTGGGAGCGTGGCCTTACTTCCAACCAAGTAGTTCCGAGTTCGAAATGCACGAGCGTCGATTAAATTGTGGAGACTGGATGTTTCCTGCTCGGACACGGGATTTGGAAGGGCGTATCGCTCTGCTAGTAGCCTCGGTGGTGCTAGGTGTGACGTACTCACATGCGGTATTCGTGCCGGAGCCCAGAGGGGTAACCGAGCCGGGCCCACGAGTGGGGAGGGTATGAGTAAAACCGGCTGGGGTGCTCAACACACGGTCATTTCTGCCCGCATCGAACATTCTCCTGGCGGGGTTGGGGCCCAATGGAGGCTGCTACGCGGGGGTGGGCTTGTCCCTTCCTCCCCCCTTTTTCTTTTTTTTAGCAAAAAAAAAAACTTGGAATTAAGGAGAAAGAAATGAAATGGGAGGGAAAATTAAAAATTTTGATGTTTGGAAGTTTTTTAGTAGAGAAAAAGGAAAAAAAAGAGGAAAGAATAGGAGGAAATAGGGGGAAAAATTTTGGGCTCCAATTCTCTCATTTCTTTCCTCCCATAAGTGGGAGGATTTGGAGAGAAAGAAATTTAAATTTAATAATTTTTTTATAATACCTATTTCACTCTTAAATTAAAAAAGTACCAAATTAAAAGGACAAATATATCCTAGGGCATCTTTTGTTTTAATCTTTTATATGTCATCTCCAACTCCATATACCTATCTGTTGCACCTCTATTGAGCTCCATTTTTAAGGTTAGGTTGGGGTCACTCATGACCCGGTCCGATCCGATCTATTTGCACTTTTACTCATAACCATGCTCCTTTTATAATAAGGATATTTTAGTAAAAGTATTAAAAAGGTATGTTTTCTTTTCTTTCCTCTCCAAACTTCCAAACAAGAGGAAGGAAAGTACTTTCTCTTTCCTCCTAAAACTCCCAAACAAGAGGAGAGGAAAGTCTATTCTATTCCTTTCTTTTCTTTTTCCTCCTCATTAAAATTTTCCTTTCTTTTCTTTTATCCCAAAAACTCCCAAACGAAGGGTTAGTTTGGTTAGTGTTTGTTACATAGGTTGAATAGGAGATTTATGCCCGAGAGAAACAGGAACGAGTGCTTCCCCAATCATAGTGAAAACGAAGATGAAAAAGAGCGAGGAGATAGATCATGCTACATTGGATCTTTAATGAAACTGCAGTCGGCCGATGAGGGAGGGTCGCGGGCTCGTCTTTGCGACGTCGTCTTGCTTGGACGGACGATTAGTGAGGGAGGCGAAGATATGACTCATTTATATTCCCACGTCCGTGTACATCTATCAAAATTCCCATTCTCCATTTTCTCTCCACTCCCTTTGAGGGTGGAGCCCACCACCACTCCACCCTCTTCCATCCCTCCTCCGCTCTCTCGGTTGGAGGATAATGAAGGAGGAAACATATTAGATTTCGTCCGGTCGATCAAAAATTTGGAAGTTTGGGGGAATAAGAGAAAAAAGTCCAGCGAACCAATCTGATTAGGCTTATTTTGAAATGAGCTTGACTGATTGAATAAGACTGGGTACGAGCCTAAATTCAGGCTCCGAATCGAGTCATATTCGATTTTAGGTTCGAGCCGGGCTAGTGATATTACCTGACTAGAAGAAGAGGGCTCGATGAATAAATCCAAATCTGGTGTGTAATTTGACGGGGCCAATTGCCCGACCGGAGATCGGCCCGATCTGCTCGGCTTATGGCCCATTTTTGTTTATCTACGTCGCTAACTGTATTTTTGCCCGATGATAAAAAAAAAAGGAAGAATTATTTCTTTGTCTACTTTATTCCCACCTCCGCGCGCATCCATCCTAATTCCGATTCCTCATTTCTTAATCTTCTCCGCTCCGGAGCCCACGACGACTCTACCCTCTTCCATCCCTCCTCCGCTCTCTCCTCTAAATAAGTATAAATAATTAGCGAGAGCGAGAGGGAGGGAGGCAGCAGCGTGTAGAGCCCGAGAACCAAAACGCGACGACTCTCTCTTCTTTCAGTTTAGACTGAGGGAGATCGATCTGATGCCGGACAAGTCGATGGACGACGCGATGGAGGCGGCCGCCGGCGCCCACTTCAGCGGCTACCGCCTCGACTCCCTCCGCCTCTCCTCCTCTTCCACCCCCTCCTCCCCCTCCTCTGCCAAGGCCATCCACACCCTCGACGACGACTCCTCCTTCGCCCCCCGCCAGCCCTTCGTCATCGGTAACCCTAATCTCATATTCCTCACCTCTCTCTCTCTCTCTCCGAACCCCGATTAAGGATTTTTTTTTGGATATTATTCTGTGATCTGGCTTAGGGGTTTCGGGGGGTACGGCGTCGGGGAAGACGACGGTTTGCGACATGATCATCCAGCAGCTCCACGATCACCGCGTCGTTCTCGTCAATCAGGTACAATAAAGATTTATTTTCTGAGATCTTGCGATCTCCTCTTATCAAAGCAGCCTCCTTTTTCAATCTTTTTATTGTTCCTTTTGAGTATAAATGTCATGGGTGCTGAGAAGTTTTGATTTTGATCTCATCTTCTCATGAGAACAGAATTGAACAGACATAATGGCAGCGTAAGATGTGAATATGGAGATTGAGTTTTTATTCTTTAACTTTGGTGGAGGGGATCTGGTGAGTGAGGGATGTGGGTCACATTCATTATGCTATGGATGCTGGGTTAGACTCCATATATTTGAGTGCAGAGACTCAGCAGGGCCTTGTTGCAAAGGGAATAGAGAACTTAATGGGGGAGGCCTTCTCAAGATGGATGTAGGTTGGGTAATGGGCTAAAATCACTTAAAAGCTAATGTTATGCTACTCATTTGAAAGTCTGCAGAAGCAGCTGTGACATGTATGCTTTTGAATGGATCAATGAATGCCCGCTACTAGCCTTCTAAAGTCTATGTTTCTGAATCGATGAGGCTATGTAAAAGGTTAAAGACGCTATCCTTTCATTGTTAAATGTGTTTAATTAATGCTATTATCTTTGTTGAAGACTTCCACATAAACTGCTTGACCTGCTTACAAAGCAAAAACGAAAGTCACTGCCAGCTGACATTAGTTAAATCAAGTATTGTTTTACTTGGTCACACACTCCCAACACTTTTATATGCCTAGTAGGCCTGCTAATTGGGCTGGCAAGTCAATACCTTAAGATGTCCATGTTAGGCTTCCTTCATGTCCTAAGTTTGACACAGCCAAACCCCATATTCACATATGTTTACTGCCATCTATCTCCCTGAGCTGCTCTTAATTGAAATCAAATACTGTATTAATTGTATGGCATAGCTTGTCCATTCATGTTAGCTCTACACGGTACTGGTATGCCATGTTAGCTGGAATATGACTAATTTTTGTTTCAATAGCTTGACAACCATCCAATTTAATTCCAGGGTATTTCTTGGTATCCGTAATGTATTGATTGAATATGATGCATGATATTGGTATCTAAGTGATTGTTCTCCAAAAAGGCTCCTCAAATAAGATTTTATACTTGTTATTTTTTTAACCCTTTATATTTCCTTATCTGATAATTATCTCTTTATATATTTGATTTGCAAGGTATACTCAGAATCCATTAACTGCATACCAACAAGTATGCCCAGTCCCTGTACGGTATGATGAACGTTCATGACTGGCATGATGCTTGGTAGTAATATTTCTAGCCCTTGTTTCCAGACCTAGATAGACCATCCCTTTTCTTTTCCATCATCTTATCTTTGTCTCTCCCTTTTCTTTTCTTGGGGAGTAAAATCTCTCTCTCTTAATTTATCTTGAACATTACAACATACAAGACTTTCTAGCTTCCTTTTAAGGTCTTTACAGTGTATCCAAGATTCATTACTCCAGACAGTGCTTAACCAAGTTAACTGGCATTGAAATTTCCTTACACATAAAATACGTGAATATAGGAACCATATTTCGATCTGCCAATTTATTTACCCCATCTGGTTGAAGTAAATTCAAAATGTGCTGTTGATAGGGATTCTCAGGCCTGAAATGAAACCTCATACCAACAGTAGCAGCATTCATAAATTTCCTTAATATATACAACCACTGTTGAACTCTCATTCAATTTAAAACAGCAATACTAAACAAATTTCAAAGAGCAAAGCATACATTTGAGGCTCTGCCTTAGACATTGCTAAGTTGCCTGTTGCAACCTATTAGACTGGTCACTGTAGTCTAAGAAGGTAGTCTAAGAAGGATGATGTATCAAGATTTGAAAACAAGGTGAGGGACTAGACCATTTCACCTTATTACTCCCCCACCTCCCTACTTGATTTCTATCCATTTTCTTTGACCATATTTTGGCTCAAATATCAGAACTCATATTGTATGTAACAGATTGAGATATTATTTAACTATGATGAATTGATATTTTCTATATTCATGTGAAGTTACAAAATGTGTATTACTAATATTTCCCACTATTGAACTTTTTTGGTGAACCAATTTGCCCCTGTATATTCATTCAAAAGTTGTGATCATGCAGGATTCATTTTACCGTGGACTGACAGCAGAAGAAGCTGAGCATGTCCATGACTACAATTTTGACCATCCAGGTAAATGTTTTATTATATGTTACGTTTACTCTTGTTACTGTAATTTGATGGAAAGAATGCACGGCACACAGCAGTGATGAGCATAGGATTCACATGTATTATTTAGTTGAGAAATTTGTTCATATGGATTTGCTTAGGATGTCTAATACTTGTATCTTTTCAGATGCCTTTGATACTGAACAACTTCTAGAGTGCATGGGCAAGCTCAAAAGTGGGCAATCCGTCAATGTTCCAATCTATGATTTTAAAAGCCACCGGAGGTGCTCCGATAGTTTCAGAAAGGTATGTCATCAGGCAGATAACTTAAATATATTAACACCCTGTAATGATTCTTCTTATTGAATTTTTAGGAGGTAGTTCATATATAATCATGTTTTCTCTTTTCCAACAACAACAAAAAAGATTTGGTTAGAGGGAGTGTTATCTTGGCAAGAGAGGATAATGTAGGTTTTTTTTAGTGTTCATATTGTGTTTCTTGGAGGAGAAAAGGTCGAATTCATTTTGCACTAACATTGAGCTTATTCCTTAATCACAGTGCTTAGTTGACTAGTGTAAAAGATGATGTTGCCAACAACAGAAGCTACTCTCATGGATTTTTCCACCATCAAAATTTATACACTAGAAGCTGAACATTGTTAATTTGCTTCTAAGACATTAAAGCTTTCTTTTTTTATTCTTCAACAAACAAATTTAAAAATTATATTTATTATATCTTGAGATTTATGACTATCCTATTTGATGAGTGGTAGGATCTTAATTTTGCAATGGGTGTGCCTATATTATTAACTTTAATATGTGAAGCGATAAACAGTCAAATAGTAAAAGCTATTGGTGGTACAAGATCAAATGACATTGTAGATATAGCAAATGGAGTATTGATTTTGGTGAAAACCCCATAGTGCTGCTGGAATTTTGTAGGTTTCACTGACAAACTGACTCATTTGGTTTTCTATGTTCCTAATATAACATACACCAGAGCTAGTAGATGATACACAAATGATATGTCAAACATCAGGATTTTCATAATCTTTTGATTGAAAGTTGAATGTATATATTCTTTAACTTTTTCATATAAAGTGGTTATACTTGTACATGTTAACAAGTTGCTAAGCTCTTAGGGTGAATAAGCATTTTCCAATAATTAAAATTGAGGTGATGAAAAGTGCTTTAGATTTAGGAAAGATTAAATCATGGTGTCCAACTTTCTTTTGGATGGAGGTTCCCAATCCTGCTCTTTCTTTTTATACGAGCCCCATTTTCAATTATAAACAACAACTTTTTTTAGCTTTTCTCTCCTTCATTTTTATACATCTTTTCTGGACCTCTGATGTTCAATGTCATCTTAAATCCAAGTATAGTTGTTGCAAACTAGAAACCATGATAATCTAAAATGTTAAGACAATAGATCATTTACAGTGACGCAAATTGCAAAACTGATATTCAGTAATATGTACCATGGTCTTGTTCCTTCATACCAAACATTTTTAAGTTTCCTCTTCATACCAAAAACATGCCTCCGTAGAACTAATTCATTTTTTGCATTCTAAAGTGAGATGTGACAAACTAAAGTGTCAGTGTGTTTTTTGTTTTAATGAACTACCTGCATTATAGTTGTTGCAAACTAGAAACCATGATAATCTAAAATGTTAAGACAATAGATCATTTACAGTGACGCAAATTGCAAAACTGATATTCAGTAATATGTACCATGGTCTTGTTCCTTCATACCAAACATTTTTAAGTTTCCTCTTCATACCAAAAAACATGCCTCCGTAGAACTAATTCATTTTTTGCATTCTAAAGTGAGATGTGACAAACTAAAGTGTCAGTGTGTTTTTTGTTTTAATGAACTACCTGCATTATATTTCTTAATGAATTATATATCTATATGAGACTTCCAGAGGTGAAACTTCTTGTCTTATGGATGATTAATAAACTATTAGGTCCTTAAGCCAGCTTTGAACTTGGTTCTACAGTTTTGTAGTTTCAGATCAGCTGACCTGTGTTGCCTGCTGCAGCTCCCTGTATTCCTGATGTTTGGTAGTGGAAATATGGCCCATCAGGGGCCTTATGGACTACTGAAAAGGCTCCATTGTGTATAACTGTTGGAAATAATATCATACTAAGCATAGGGTGGTTATTCATAGTTTCTGGTGGAGAGAGTTAGGACAATAGTAAGGCTAATGAACTTAACGATCTTCAAAGAGGTTAGATAATACAGTAAAGGGAATAGAAGTTCTAGGTGTAATTTCATTTAGGTAGAGGGGTGATTGGAACACTGCCATTGAAGTCATTTTTGAAAGATAACTTTGTGCCATCTTTGTCCTGATGTCTTGACTTATCTTTTTGTATTTTTCTTCCCTTTTTTGTAGTGGCATTGTGTTTTGCTCAGAATAGCCTCTAAAAGCTTAACTGCATGATTACCAATAAATGCTAACTGAACTATTAAGAAACCCTTTTTTTGTTTATGATTGATAATTTTTTTTTTTTAATCAAAAAATCTTTGTGATTAAAATGATACAGGAAATACTTTCATCGTTTTGTAATTTTAAGCATGTATTATTTCTAGTTATCTTGGTTTGGAAGAGTAACTCTTGATATATTCTGATCAAGGATCTTGTATTAGGTTAATGCATCAGATGTCATTATTTTGGAGGGAATTTTAGTTTTCCATGACCCACGAGTCCGTAACTTGATGGACATGAAGATTTTCGTTGACACAGGTCTCTTTCTGTTTTGTCTTACTTTGTCCATTTGTTGCATATGTGACTGTTCATGTTTTCTTTATTTTTTTTTTTAAAGTTGAAGTGGATTATTTATAACAAGCGAGTAATCTGTTCATGCAGTCCATTTAATGGTGGTTTTTGATAACATAACTGCAATTGGATCATTGTTTGTTCATTTAATGATATTCTGAATTTTATATACGATCAGATGGCACACATGGAATATTTTTGATGGCAGAATAAAGAAATAAATATTACCCTAATTTTGTTGCATGACATACCAAATATTTCCTAAAATATCAAAGTTGAAAGATTTGAAAAGTCTCAGATTGTATATCTGTGAAACCCCTACTTCACATTTCTAGTAGGTTTTTATTTGCAAGGAAAAGTTAGATTGCAGCAACCAAATATTTGACTAGCTGGCTATTCATTGTTCCTAGAAGTTGATTTCATTTCAGATGGATTATATCTAAAACAAGCAAATGACATGTTCTTTAGAACTCATCATGCTTGATACCCAAGGAAAACTTCGTGCTCCTCTGATCTTTGAAATGCTACCAAGTAAAATGCTTTTAATCTAAGGCATCTAGTTAAGCAGATAAAATAGAAATCATCTGTACTTTGAATATGTATTTTTTGGTAAATTAGGAATATTTCTCTCTGAAACATCTTTTTTTTGGTAAGAGTTTCTGAAACTATAATCAGTCACTGAACATATAATTTAGTTGAAGTACATGATATGCTTGACAAAAAAAAACGCGTCTTAATGCCACACATGCGGACGCGAAAAAAAAATGCATCTTAATGCCACTCTGTGGCATTAAATGGCCCGCGCAGGCTGCCAGCCCGCGTGGGTGCGCTGCCCTGCGCGTGGGTGTGCGGGGAAGCCGCACTTGGGTTGGTGTGAATTGGCTCGGTTCGCACCGGTATTGGCTTGTGCCGGTGCCGGTTCGCACCGGTACACAACGAAAAATGGCTGGTTTCGGCCCTTAGGGGCCGGAACTATTTTTCACAGCCAAACCGTACCGGTTGGGGCTGGTACCGGTATGGTACGTGCTGAACCGGCCAGTTCAGGCGGGTTCAGTAGACCTTGATCTGGTTAATTGCAACATGCTGCAAAAAAAAAGAAGATAAAATTTAACTAGTAATTGGAGATATTTTAAATTTAAGTTGTCTTGGATGTAAATCAAGAGCAGGTTAATATTTCATGTTAGACAAAAGGCCCTTGCTATTTTAAAGCTGATATAAGGCCCAACATATGTTGATGTGACTCTTTGATCTTCCCCCATTTTTCCCTAATGTGATTGAAACTAGTGCATATGGACATGAAAATGCAGTTAATTTGTATAATTTTGGATTCAAACAGATATGTACCATTTTAATCTATGCTACATCGGATTTTCCTACATATGTCTCTTATTCCATTCTCTTCTATATGTTGCGTTTAGATGCTGATATAAGGCTGGCCCGAAGAATAAGGCGTGATACTATCGAGAGAGGTAGAGATGTGAACTCGGTCCTTGAACAGGTAGAGTTTGGATATAAAGTTGTTTTCTATGTTGTTGATTTGGAATTTTTTTACATTGTTGGCTCTTATATTGTAATCTGGAAATCTTTTTTGGGACTATGCACATGCACTTAGCGCCTCAACAGACTGTGTACATAGATGTAACGTATACTTTTTTTTATGGTGCTATATTTATTAATATAGAGAAAAATTATTGTCAGTTCTCTTATATCAAGATGTTGTATTAGAAAGGAATATATGATTAAGCAAACAAAGAAAGCGGATGTATGACCTGTAGACTCAAAACTAGAGTCATATGCAAATCCACACATCTCGAGCTAATTAAGGCCCAACTATAAGGTTTTATATTTGCTGATATTTACCACCACTAGAATATCTTTTCCTTGAAAACTTTTCTATCATCTACAATCGCCAAAAGACATAAGTACCCAAACTCACTTGTAGCTACAGAGAAAACTTTGTGTGAACATTTGGTATTTTTTAATCAAAACCTAGAGGCTTTTTTTCAAAGCACAAGTCCTTTTTCTTTTGGAGAAAGGAAGGGGGTGACCCTCCTAGGTATCATTTCCCAGGTTCATATTTTTGAAGAATGTGCCCACTAGCATGGAATCCAAAACCTCTAGCTGCTGAGCAGAGGAGTGTGACATCTGGGGCAAGCCCAATGGACAAAGCACAAGTAAATGTGAAATGCACTGATAATTGCATGGCAACATATATGCGCGCGCGCGCACAAACGTAAGATTCATTATCTTAATTTCATTGATATTAATGGCTTATAGGCATGCAATCCCATAGATTCCTCATGGTATGTGCTTTGGATTTTTATGTTCCATAGTGCTCTGCAATCTCCTTTGGAAGGCATTAATCATTGTATTTTTGACCTATGCTGAAGCAATCCTGAACTTTTAATGGTCATTCTCTGATCAATAGTGATTCACATTTGTTTGGTGCTAACAGTTGACATGATCTTCATGTAGCTTAATGAGAAATCTTTCTTCAAATTCAATCAAGACATCAAACAACATGCAAGACTTTACCATATACTTTTTCTAGGTCATTGACCTCTTATCCTAAATTTTCTACCAGTTGATCATTATAAACTTTGCCTCATTGTCAATTGTCCTTGGTATAGCGCTTAGCTTATTCATTGATTTGCTTGTCATCTGTTTTCATTTTCACTCCATTGCTTTAGTTTCCCAATAGTTTGTGTAATTAATGTAGCCCTCATTCATTCTTTGACATATTTTTATTTTTAAAAGTAATCTTTTGGTTCTCCCTGTATGAAACCAATGAAATGATATAACTAAAGGTCTGAAACAATAAAATTACTGATACTTCTTTGTTTATTATTTATTATTTTCCTAATTTTTCTGAAACTGAAACTTATCTGATTGAAACTGAAATTGAGTTTTCAGACCTTCTCTTACTATCATTCAACATGGATCTCTTCTAATAATCCAATTGACCAAATTAGTCCAGTAATGTGGCCCCAACCTTACGGGACCTTTCTCCTGTCTTTCTCAGCTTGGACTAGTATTTGGCAGGTGCAATGCTTGTGATTTTCCTTTTTCTTTTCTTTTTTTCTTCAGAAAAGATGAGAAAATTTGATAGATTACTATGATTTCATCAGTCAAGATTGTTTGGAGTAGATTCGATAAGTATACTCATCTTTTAATCTTCATTTACTTCTGTCTCTACCTTGGAGTGAAAATTAGGGGGCCTATGTCTTCACAAAACTGTGTATATATAAAAGAGTAGGGAGGCGCATGACTCAATGATTGCTTTTGGAGATGAACTCTGTTGTGTGGAGATGTAAAAGAAGGAAGTGTATGTGGACCCCACCTTCCAGAGTCTGCATCATGATAGTGCATATATTTCCTAACAATCTATGCTTCTTTAGGAGAGTCCTCGTTTATGAACTTGTTTGAATTCTAGCAATACATATGTTACCTTCTTTCATCATTTTTTTGGTTGAAATTTTTATTCGTTCTTTTGATCAACTGATTGTTGTTCATCCAGTCTTCATATGTCTTTTTCTTCTTAATATATCAGTGTCTCTGCATTATGATAGTGGAGAAGTATGTATATTTGCTAATAATCTGGGCCTCCTTAGCACAGTCATTGTTTTGCAACTTGTTTGATATTCTAGCAAGATCTGTTTTTCTATCTTTTGTCTTTTCTTGTGATCAACTGATTGTTATTCACTTAGTCTTCAGATATCCTTCCTAATATGATAAGTATCTCTTCATGTTTTTCTTCCTTCATCTTAGGTAATTCATGATATCCTTATCCTTTGTATTACTAGCCTTACTAGTTGTTATCCAGCATCAGTATCTCTGTATCATTTCATCCCTTCTATATTACTTGTTATTTTCTGTTCATGGAGCATACCGTTTGTCGCAATTTGAGCTTAAATGTTGCATATTTCTATCTAGGAGAAAAGTCATTCCGTGCCATTTATGATTACTTATGCCATTTATGATTACTTATCTCTAAGGCTCTTTTCCATGATACAATCCTCTATATAATATTCAATTATAATTGCTAAAACATAATTTTTCTAACACATACCCAATATTTTTGTAGATTTCACAACCTTCAATTTTCTTTTTTCTTTTTCTTTCCTCCTTGACATAAGAACAATGGTGTGCAAAACTCATGGCATATAAATCAAGTAATGTTCTGAAAGATTTTATTATGTTTATATAAAGAACTGATACTCAACATTCGCCTGGAATTTTCTTAGAGCCCTTGGTCTGGGATAATTGAGAGTTTAGTCATGAAAAATATTGCCAAAATTAGCAGATTGTAAGCATTTATTTTTACATTGATATTTGAAGTTATTGGAGCATGCCATGGTAAACTGCTTATAAAGGTATCCCTCAATGATATAGCTTTTCTTCTGGACCTTTCATCTTATGGAAATCATATCTCTTGTGTTCTGGAATTGTTAAATATTTTATTGCGTGTGCAGTATGGAAGGTTTGTCAAGCCTGCTTTTGATGATTTTGTTCTGCCATCAAAGAAATGTGCTGATGTTATCATACCACGGGGAGGAGATAACCATGTTGCAATTGATTTAATTGTACAACATATCCGGACAAAGCTTGGTCAGCATGACTTGTGCAAAATTTATCCCAATGTATATGTTATTCAATCAACATTCCAGGTAATATCTTTGTTGAATTGCTCCCAGTAATGATTTATTATATCTACCTGATGAACATCCCAATCTTCATATATTTTGTTGTTTCAGTGGTTAGACCTTGCATATTAATGTTTTTGAAGGCTCATGTGAACAGATACGAGGAATGCATACACTCATTCGTGATAGGGAGATAACGACACCTGACTTTGTCTTCTATTCAGATCGGTTAATTCGTCTGGTAAATTATCCTGTGTACTTCCTACTCTTAATGAATATGTTGATGTTGGATACAAATGGGTAGTATGTTCATCATTACTGTAGTAATTATTTTGTGAAAAAAATGGCATTTTAGGTTGTGGAGCATGGTCTTGGTCATCTGCCATTCACTGAGAAGCAGGTGGTCACTCCAACAGGTACATCATATGGGAGTCTTTTTCCTTTTCTGTCAGGCATCTTTTATATTCAAACCATCAATAATCCATGAAAAGATATCTAGCAACCAGACTGATTTTCAAATTTCAACCTACCAATTAGGTGGTTGCCGACACCATACCATGCAAACGTTGCTGGGATAGAAGTGGGAAGGGGTGAAGGAATGGGACATTGTGGATATGCCGAGATCATCTGTTTAGGAAATTAAGAGTGGTCCCCATTACTTTGGCTTATGGCACAATATTGTTCAAAGTAGATTATTTATGTTGTCATTATGCAGAGATTTTATTCTTCATGAAACAGGTAAAAATCATAGATCTTGCTTGTTTAACTCTAAATTTATGACCCTAGACTTGTGCACATGCAACAAAAGGCTTCCTGTCATTAAAATTTATTGAATGATCAGGTCATGGTTTTGCCTAATAACAATAAAACTTCTAAAATTCAAGTGTGCAGAAACACAAACTATGTAATTTACCAATTTGAACACCCATAACTCAGCATTAGGAAATAGACATGCTTAATTCTTTTGGAGAAGTGGAAGAGATATTAGTTTTATAAATGAGGGAAGGGGAAATATGCAAGAGCAAAGTAGTAGATGTTTATCATGTGGTGAGATTGAGCCTGCTTTTTTAGTTACCTTGGAAACCTATGTTTGTGTCCTCATGAGTATGACTAGTTGACTGGTTGTTTCTATCACTATTTGCTACTGCTACGATAATTTGCTTTTTATAATAATTTAAACAAAATATTATTTTTGTTTCAATTTTTTCTTAAGCTCAAATAATTTTTTATGATGAAATTCGTTATATATTTTACTGATGTTTGTAAATTCTAAATATGTAAATATTCTATTTTCTTTTACTCAAGAAGAAATGGAAAAATTAATTTGATTTTGATTGCACCCCCTTTCTTAAGCCATCCCCCATGACTTGATAGCCACGTTAAATGTAGTATGGATTCTAGGGTGTTTGGTTAATTCAACCAAGTTTCCTGTTCATCATTTTGTGTTACCCTTTTTTTTCAGGATCTATCTACCCTGGAGTTGACTTTTGCAAGAAACTTTGTGGAGTGTCTATCATTCGAAGGTGAGCCTTGCACCAGGTGTTACTTTAGTTTATTCAGTAAACTAATACTGCCATACAAGTTCAAAAGTATCTTGATTTAGTTATGATTAAAATTTAAATGATAAAAATAATCACAAGCAGTAAGCCTTGTGGGGTTGGCTATAATTCCTTGTTTGCCATTACTTCCAATCCATGGCTAGCTTTATTCGGTTTTTCTTACAACTTTTAGATACTTGTACCACTAGTGATTGTAGTTATTGGTTTGACATGATAGGTATGTACAGTGCACAATACCCAATTATCACACATTAGCATCCATTGGGCCGACATTGTGAAACAATATAAAATAATACAGTCAATATCAATGTTTCAAAACTACAATTCAATATTCTCGTCTCAAAACTCGTATAAATCATTTTAGTTGCCACTATGGAGTCTTAAAAAAACATCGTTGACCTTGCAAATTTATTATGCTCTCTTACATCTTCAAGGCATGCAATAATTCGGAACGGAATCGTCTTTCCACTTTATCTGCCCTTCTTTAATCTTTTAGTGTGCCCCCATTTATCTCTCCGTTCTTATTTGTATTACATCAAGAAATTTGTACATAAAGCACTTATGTTCTTCTACTGATTTCTAGAACTTTATCATCCATAGTTCACCTTAATTATCCCTATTTGAGAGTATTGAACTCTGTTCTTATCACATCGACGAACACTATTATCATATGCAAATGAAATATAGATGCACTTAAATTGAGAATCATATCCATTGCAAGTTTAAAAAGGAAACGGCTAGCAGCCAACATTGGTATATGGCCATTACAATCAAGAACTGACCTATACTGTAGCAAGCACACTCTAGTGAACACAACTAAGCCTTAATCCGAGAGTAGTTCCAGTCGAGTACGTGTATCCTTTTCCTCCCTTTCGCTCAGTTTAGGGCCATACTTTTTGAAAGATGTTGGGATATCAAATCCTTCTTTATTACTTCATTCCATGTGAATTTTTGGTTTACCTCTGCCCCTCTTCAATCCTTCTATATGTATCAAATCACTCCTTTGGTGCATTCTTCGGCTTATATTATACATGTCCAAATCATCTAAGTTGTTATTCTCTCAATTTGTTTTTAATTGGTAACTCTGTCTTTTTATAAGTGATTTAATTTCTTATTTTATCTTTTCTTGTATTGCCACACATTTTTATTTTGGCCACACTTATCTTGTGCATATTATTGTTTTCTGGCTAACTAACATTTTATACCATAAGTATAGCTAGTTATATGGCTATATATTTAGAAGGTATCTTATGATCACATGATATCCGAGTTGCACTTCTCCATTAAATCTAATCTACCTTAATCCTATGGATGATATCCTCTTCAATCTCTTCTTATGATTAATCGATTCTAAATACCAAAAATAATCTCTTATAAACTTTATGATCCTCAATTTTCACTCTACCTTCATCTCTATCCTATTTTTACCAAAATTGCTTTTCATATATTTTGTCTTTGCCCCACTTAACTTAAAACTTTGAATTCTAAAACACTCCTCCATAATTCCAACTTAGTTAACCTTAATTTTAGTTTTCTTTACTAAGACTATATCTTCTGGAATATATCTAGTAAGCTCATCTATAACTAGTGCAAGAAGGTAAAGGCTTAGAGTAGATTCTTAGCGTAAACCTATTATGATTAGAAATTCACTAGTATTATCACCAGTAGTTCTCGCGCTAATAACCGCTCCATTGTACATATTTCCTTAATCACATTAATATATCTAATAAAAACTTTTTTTCTTTTTTAACACCATCATAAAACTTCTCTAAGCATTTTATCATATGTTTTCTCTAAATCAATAAAAATCATATGAGATTGCCTCTTTTCTCTATACTTCTATTGATCTTCGAATGAGAAAAATAGCACCCATGGTTGATCCTGACATGAAACGAAAATTAGTTCTCTATTCCTTTTGTGTCACACCTCAATATATGCTCAGCCATCCTCTCCTAAAGTTTTATAGTATGGCTCATGAGTTAATACCATGATAGTTAGGATAATTTTGAATATCACTTTTATTCTTATAAATCGACACGATAATATTTTTCCTCCATTTATTAGGCATTTTTGTCTTCAGAATTTTATTAAACAAATTAGTCAGCCAAGTACTCCCATGTCGCTTAGTCACTTCCAAATCTAAATGGGGATTCTATCAGATCTAACCATTTTTCCTAATTATACTTTTTTTTTTGCCTTCTACTTTTTTTTTTTTGGGCAACCCTGGATACTTTCATTTTACATGTATATTTAACATTTCTACCCTCAGTAGAACTAGTAAGATATCCTAATTCATCTACATGACTTCCATTAATTATCTTATTAGAATACCTTCTCCATTTTTTGTTTTATCTTATCCTCCTTGACCAAGACTTTTGGATCTTGATCCTTGATGCACTAAGTTAAGTCCATAATTTTTCTTTTTTCAAGTCTTTCAATCTTATAGATATCTTTCTTCTCTATTCTTAGTTTCTAACTTACAATATAACCCTTCATATGTCCTAAATCTAGCGTCTCGTACTGCCTTCTTATCTTCATACTTAGCCAGTTTATAGCTTTCATACACTTTTCTATTCTTACGTTTAGGTAGTCTTCTATAACACTCTCTTTTAGCCAATTGAAACTTTCTTATTTTACCATCAAATTTTCTTACTAGATGACCCTTTTTCTTTTGATTCTCCTAATATTGTTGTAGCCACTTTCTTAATACTGTTAATCATTTCTTCCTATTTGGTATTGATTTTTCTTTGCCTTTTCTCCTAACCACATAGTCTCTTGTAGGCAAGCTTTGCTGGCTCTCCCAGCTATTGTATCTATCAGTTTCCAAGTCGCTAAATATATTCTATTTTCTTGGATTAACCTCTTTGCTCATACTTGTGCATTAAAATGTGAGAACCTAGCTTAAGTGTAACCACATCCGAGCACCGAATCTGAGTCAAACTGGTTCCAACCGGCCGGTTCGGGCTGAACCGGCCGGTTTGGCTTGGTTCAACAATCCCTGATTTAACACTGTTCTTATTTGGTTGGTTGCAGTGGTGAAAGCATGGAGAATGCTTTGCGGGCATGTTGTAAAGGAATAAAAATTGGTAAAATTCTTATTCACCGTGATGGAGACAATGGTAAACAGGTGAGCATTTAATATCTGTTGCATTATTTGCTTTAATGATTAGATATTGGTTATTTCTTTGACTTAATTAATTTTTGTTAAATTTGTATATTCAATTTGGTTTTGCCCTAAACAGCTCATATATGAGAAGTTGCCCAATGACATCTCTGAACGGCATGTTCTACTTCTAGACCCTGTGCTTGCTACAGGTACAGTTCCATGCTGTTTTTCTTTTTTTAAAAAAATGTAGCATATTTATAAAGTTGAAAGTGTACTGAAAATTTTGCCATTGTCTGTTGGTCTGACTCACCTGTTGCTCATTGGTTAAATCATAGAACTGATCCTTACTTTTCAAATGCCATTCAACCTGACAAACATCCAAACTCATCTTTTCTACATTACACTACATCTCTGTTGTTATTTTCTATATTTCCTGAACGTTTTTTCCTTTTTTTTTGAAAAAATCGGCAGAACTTTTTGATTCCTATAATGTTCTTTATATAGTTTATGATTCTCTTTGGTCATGTATTGACTTTAAATTAGAAACCTCTTCTTAGGAACGCCAATTCTGTGTTTTTACCCTAAAGGCCCTAAAGGGATTAATAAGGCAGCAAAACTATGGGAATGCATTCAATAAAGAACAAATCTTTTCCGTGAATGAATCTGGATAATTACTTGTTTAATTACATTTTTCATGGCTCTCTTATCTAATGCAAACTGTGTACAGAGACCTAAGGTGGAAATTCAGATCAGCTGTTGTTTATTGCATCTGCATGGATGAATTGATGTTGTTGAGGGTCAGAGATTCGCAAGTTATTAAGGGTCAATTAGATATTAAAGTGGTAGCTATCCAAAAAATAAAGCCCATTCCTGTAATTTACTGGAACCCTCAGTATTGTCTCACAAGTAAAATTCATGTGATGATGAATCAGGGACACATGGATCTGGATAAGTAGGACTTGGCCGCATGTAAATGATGTAGATTTTCTGTTTGATTTCCATAACTGAACCTGCTTGCTTTCTGAAATTAATGGGAATGAATTATTGCCTCCCTGCTTTTGCATCAACATATCCATTTTTATTATGCTGAATCAGGATTTCTGCAGCATGATATTTGTTTCCTTGTGAGATATGTCTAGTAACTAATGCATTTCAGGAGGGTACTTTTCTTTGATGTCCTTGTCATCTTTTTGTCTTGAGACTAAAGTGAAGTTTTAACGAACTTTGTCAATGCCCTTTGCCCTGTTCCATTATTTTTCAGTTACAATACTTGATTTTTTTTTAATTTGTAGTTTTTATGCTTAATAGGTAAATACCTTGTTTTATGCACAACTTTTTCATTAACGAGAATGCAAACAATTCATGGTCCTAGGTAACTCAGCTAACCAAGCTATAGAACTTCTCATACAAAAAGGAGTTCCTGAGAATTGGATAATATTTCTCAACCTCATCTCTGTGAGTTCCCTGTCTTATTAAAAAAACTACTGATGGCTTACTAATTTTTAGTTGAAATTTGTATCGATTGATTTTTCTTTTGCTGATTCAGGCACCTGAGGGGATTCATTGTGTCTGCAAACGGTTCCCTTATGTGAAGATTGTCACTTCAGAGATTGATGTTGCATTGAACGAGGAGTTCCGAGTTATCCCAGGATTGGGCGAGTTTGGTGACCGCTACTTCGGAACTGACATTTGATGGTGGTTATGGGTTGCATCATTGGATGATCTCTTCTGCTTTATATCGTGATCGACTCTCATGATTAATACTCAAAAGAGAACATATTTGAGGATTCATTTTTATAGGCGGGCCAGTTACAAGCAATATTTAGTTTGCTGTTGCTTGAATATTATACTATAGAGCGTTACATTTTTACAGGAGGAATTGGAGAGTGAAATATTTCAGTGGATGCTGTAGGAACCACACTACCGCTTAATTTTATCATCGGAAAGATTTTGCATTTAATAATATTGTTTGATTGACCGAGAAAATTTAGATTGTGTAATAGATGTCATTTTGTATGTAATGTTGAGTCTCATTGTCCCCTTGAATCATAAAGCCCACCCCTTGACTGTAGCTGATTCCGTTGAGGGGGGTGCTGTATGAAGGCCCCAACTGGTGTTTTTTTTTTCCTTTTTTTTTTTTTTGGTACAACGGCAGCTCATACGCAACAATATGAATGCCGCCAATAAAATCAGAAAACAATAGCTTACTAAAGAGCTCCAATAGAGAGCCTTGATTTTCTTATACAAAGCCACCAGAGTGGTGAGCATCAAAGAAAGCAACCTCGTGTCTTTGCCTTTTTGTAGACATGTGTGGCCATGTAGGAGCTACATTCCTTTAGGAGTCTGTGGATGTCGTAGCGCAGTAGCCTTCCCTCCGCAATGCCTCTCCGACTTCGGATTCACTCAATCACCATTGCCGAGTCATTCTCGAGGAGAAACAATCTGCATCTAGGATGCACCTCGTAAAGGTAATGTCCTTCTAAACAGCTCTAAGCTCGGCACAGACAGTAGTTATGTCGAAGATGCGCTGACCTTCGGCCGCCACCAGTCTGGCCCCATAGTCTTTGATGATGAAACCCACGTCGCCTCAGCTTTTGCCGTCACTAATACTGCCATCAAAATTCACCTTGAGATAATCAGGTGGTGGGGGCACCCAGAAGACGAGCACAATCTTGAACACTGCAAGAGCAGAATAGAGGCTCCAGATTTTTCCAGCCATCCAAGAAGGTGATACCGCAGTAGTGCCGAGAATCTCCGCCGCTTGTAGTAAAGCTTTGTTCACCACCACCCTCAGAGGAGCACTGCCGCTCTCGAAGATCTGGATATTCCTATCCAGCCAACAGTGGTTGGCTACGTAGGTAGCCTGCGTCCCCCTCTCCAAAAGACTAGGTCCCCGCAGGGAGGCCGCTAGGAAGTGCAGCAGATCCTCGATTGACATCCACCTCTGTCGCTAGTCGGGATCAGCTACAGCACACTCCCAGACATGATTGGGATATGACTGGGCCGCGGGCACTTTATTAACACGGTATATGGACTCCATCTCCGGGCAGACCGGGCAAGCCGACAGGATCCTCACTCCTCACCTCGCCAATACACCTTTAGTGGGCAGACACCTCTAGGCCACCCTCCAAAGGAATAGTGCTACATAGGGATGGATGTGCATCCTCCAGATCCAACTCCCATCAATCTGCCGAGCTGAGGACCTCCCGACCAATCCAGATAAGTCCCGAGCTCGCACCACCGACCTCCTAGTTATACTCTATACTCGTCGGTCCACTGTCTCACCTATAGGAATTGACAGAGACAAGACCTGCTCCGCGAGCTGCATCCCAAACACCCGCCTAACAAGATCCTCATCCCATCTCCGCTCCCTCGGGGTGAAAAGATCACATACTTTGCGTCCCTCCAGCCAGCTATGATCAATCAGGGTAGGCCAACCCCATTGGGGAACCTCGGATAACCACCTGTCCTTCAGGATGTCGATAGACTGTCCGTCCCCAATCTCCCATCTGATCATCGGGGACACAATCCGGGCTGTGGCGTAGATCTCTTGCCATATGAATGAGCAGCCTTGTCTGATGCGGATGACTGATGGGTCAGCTGAATCCCCATACTTTGCCCTCACCACAGCACCCCAGAGACTCTCTAGCTCTAGAAAATACCTGGCTACCAGCTTGTTCGCCAAAACCACCTGGCGCTCAATCAGAGAATGGACTCCCAATCCTCCATTGCAGGTCGGGTGACAGAGTCTCCCAGGCCAGTAGGTAAACACCATCCCTATCCCCACGCCTCCCCCAGATGAAGCTCATGAACAATCTCTCAATGCATCGCAGTACTGCAAGGGGCACCAAGGTGTTGGACAACAAGTAAATGGGAATAGAGCTCAGAACTTACCGTACTAGAGTGACTTTACCCATCATGGATAGTGCGACCGCTTGCCATCCCTCTAGTCTGTGCCTGATGCCTACCTCTACGGTGGTACACTCTCCCCTCCGCAGGCGTCGTCCAGTGATTGCCTGAGGTACCTAAGGGTCCCCTCCTGCTCGCCGATCTCTAGAATACTCATGATAGAAGCCTTCGTCCCTAGGTTGGTCTTCGGGCTGAAGTTGATGGCTGACTTCGCTAGATTGACCTGCTGGCCAGACACCGCACAGTACACCCCCAAGATCTTGCAGATGGCCATGACCGATCTCCTCGTCGCACGGGCCAACAACAAACAATCATTAGCAAATAACAGGTGAGATAATTGAGCTGAATCCACGCTAGACTGTAAGCCTTCACCTCCTATGCCACAGATGCCTGCTGAAGGGCTCTAGACAAAGAATCTGCATATATAATGAATAAAAAAGGTGACAGGGGGCAACCCTGCCTCAAACCGACCACTGACCCGAAGAACTGTAAGGGGGATCCATTTACCAACAAGACAAAGGACGGGATCAGAAGGCAGCTCTAGACCATAGGTGAAAGCCAAATCCCTCTAAGTAGTGAGTCACGAAGTCCTACCCCATCCTATCGTAGGCTCTTTTCATATCAAGTTTGATGCCCATCCAACATTTGCGCCCTAGCACTCTCTAGAGGTCAGACATAAATTTCTAAGCAATGAGCATGTTGTCGGAGATGGAGCGCCCCCCAACAAAGGTCCTGCTCAGGACAAATAAGTTTCCACTTTTTCATGGGTAAATCGGTTTTGATATGCCAAGAGTTGGGTCCTTTCCGCAGACCGCTTGATGGCCTTTTGTGAGCCTATTGACCGATGCCATTAACGTGAGCTAAACCAGCGATTACTCATAATGTTCTCTCATCGTCGATCACCACCATAAATTACCTGTTAGCTTGTCCCGAAATCGGAACAATGAAACGTCCATGGAGGAAACAGATTCTTTTCACTATTACAATTAGTTCACACGCTACATGCGTTAATGCTTGCCGCGAAATGAAAGATATTTAGGGGCCTGTTTTGCTGCTGGAATGGATTGCATCTCCCTTATATAGGCTGCCATGAGTGAAAATTTCAATCATGGGAGCGTTCGTGGAACAAATAATCTTGGTCTGGATGCAGGTAAAAACTATCCATGAGATTCTCCTATATATGGTAGTTAACGATCAGAGCAAATGATCCTCAGGAAATTGAAGAACAGAAGACGATCAGGATACGGAAAATCACCAGGATAATAAGAAGAAAAAAAAAAAAGCACCACACTTATTTGGATTGTACAGTCCATTGAAGGCCCCTGCGGAACTGCTTTCCTCCCCCCTCTTAGATCAGTAATTTAAGGTCATAAGTTATCCAAGGATAATCTGTTCCTGGAACCAGCCAGGCCCTTAAAGAAAGGATATATAATCTCTATTATCTAGGAACAGCAAAGGTGCAATCAGAGGGGAGAGCTCCAAGATTGCACAATTCCAAAATAATAGGAAGTTCTATGAAGAACAGAAATTTAACAGATGAGATGTTGGAGGTACAAGATCGCACAAAGAATAGGGATTGTACATTCCTTTGAACACATTCATGGTATTTATCTTTCTTCATGACTCATAAGTTTGCCACCGATAACCTGTTCTCAGTGCCTGCCATATATTGGATTACTCCAAGGATCTGCTTGGCATCGAAACAGGCACCTAGTGGAGTTCAGATCCATTCTGGGTGAAAAATCAGAGTACCCTAAATCCTCAAGACTTGAATTTTGGTTATCAGACGCATTTAAAACCAGAACCAATTCTAACATGGAAAACCAGAGCCAGTTTGTCCATTATAAATGGTACCACTGAATATTGTTATTAAAAAAGATTAAGAAGAAACAGTTTTAAGAGTTTAGACCTGCAAGAAAGATGTCATCCTAAAGTATCCCCTTGTTTTGCATGTTCTTTCCTCCCATTGCCAAACAATACGAAAGAATGTTCTGTACATAACTTCTAATTCTCAGCGACCAAGACCCAAAGCCATACACAAGGGCTCCCTCCAACATTTTGATTCACCATACCAAACTCTTGTCTGAAATTTAAATGCAAGCTGTCACCATAAAAACGAAGGATGTGCGCATCCAGCTCGGATGCTTAAGCCAGGTCCTCAAATTATTGGATTGCCAGCCATCAAGCATGGTCCAGGTTTATGGAAGCAGTATCACAGTAATATGAAGAGAGATTGCAAAGGAAGCTGAAGCAACCACAACACCTAGCCAGTAGTTCACTAAAGCATCATTGCTTTGCACAAAGCTTAAATGCTGGGTTACAGGTGCAATTAACATCAATATGCTGCACCACTTCACTGTTTCTTTAAACACGAGGATCAATGAAGACATGCATTGGACCATATTGGATTTAATAGCATGTAAGATATTTATGATTGCACAATCACATGTCCATCACTTGCTAAGTCTATCCAAGCACATCAATAACAGTGTTTCACAATTCCCAAATTCAGGAATCTACAGCTATGGCTCGCTTTCAATATTTTCTGAAAATTGTTCCGTGAGCGTTCAAACTGTAAAGATATGCCCCAGGTCAAAAAGTCAAAGAGACTACAAATAAAGACAACATTTGGAGACAATCCTAATATGGCAATCACTGGACAACAGTACTCGGTCTTAACTGATTGTAACTCTTAGTTTAGTATCAGAATTTACATAAATATGCAATCACTAACTAACGAAAAACAGAGTAGTACCTTGATCCCTTTTCACTGTTTAACAAGTATCAAATTGCAGCTGATGTGAGAAAGGACCGAATGCGCTGCAACAGCTCAGCCTTCACCGAATCGGGGACTGATGCTGCATTATTGCAGATAAAAATGATGTATAATCGAATCAGTGAAAACAGTAGACAATGCTCTTGATTGGCCAAAAGAAATAATGCAGTTTCTCTTCCTGCTAACTTAAGAGAGCACCAGAAAAGCAATCCATGTTCCTGATAAAATAAAATTGCATCACAGATAAAAAGAATATATATGCACATACAGCAACATTAGTTCAATGAATACAATTTAGACAACTATTACTGCAGCATGTAGGAGTTTAATGTCGAAGAGAAAAACATATCCCAATAGTTCTGTGCCTAAACCCAATCTACTCTCTTATAAAAAAAAAATTTGATCATAACCGTCACTGGCTGATCATGCATTTACTATTTTTGGACGCCCTTGTTTGATTTTTTTTCCTACTCCTCAGGATGAGAAATAACAACATTTCTTCCCATTTATTACCACTGATTTGCAGCTTGAAATAATATGGTGGCATACTTATTCATCTCCACAAATACCTGAAAATACCAACTATAGAATCTAACACAAACTGGATTTCACTTTAACTGATGCAAAGAGCAGTAATATAGTTAAATAGGAACCAGTAGTGAAGATAATAGTAGGAGCAGTTAGTAGTAAAATTACTGGGGATTCATTATAGAAACAAACTTCATCAGAATTTGTGTCCACTTTGACAGGCGGTTGTAAAAACTTTCCATAATCCCCGAAACATATTCTAATTAACATATTTCTCTGAGAAATAATTATATTGTGAAAAAAATTCAAGAGTTTGCTGTAACTGAAGTTGACGAGGGTTTATACCACACCTTCCACAACTATAATGAAAAAAAGAGCACTTGCATGTGTTTGCAGTGTAAGTTTATGTCAGGTAATTACTGAATATATAAATAATATTAGCAATACCTGAGGAAATAAGAAACTGACAGTGCACCGATGGGAATAAATTCCACAGAACATACATATATGCATACATACATGCATGTACAGGAAAAACGACAGAGTACCCTTATAAAGTTGGCAGGTAAGGGACAGTTTTCGTAATTTTCCAACAACTCAATCACACTATAAACCCTAAACCCCAAAACAGTCACACACAGAGAGAGAGATACGTATATATGGAGTGACAATTTAGTTCCTACAGAACAAATAGCCTGGTTGTTGCCCAGGAAAGTTGACAAAGAATACCCTACTAAAGTTGGAAGGTGAGGTGTCATGGAGCTTGTGCAAATATCATGACACATTGGCTACCAACTCCCTCTCCCCCTCCCCCTCCCCCTCCCCCAAATCTTCACCCATGTGCTCTCCATCTTCTCCCCCACCTTCCATTGTAACAAATCCTCCCCACCTCTTCCTTTTTCCATGTATCCACCCAATACCTCCCTGCTACCACCCACCCCATCACACCGCCCTCCCCTACCTCTTCATTTCTCCAAAGGAAATGTGATGGATTTACAAAGGAAAGAAGAGAACAAGGATATACATTATCAGATTGGACGTGGGTGAAGAGGGGGAGTAGGTGGTGGTCAGAAGAAGGGATATACGTTACCAACCTAGACATGGGTGAGGAAATCACAAGCTTTTTTTCTATGTCCTTTTTGATCAGACAGCACAAAAAACTGCCAAACTCCTTTCAATACATGCCGCTGAAAGGTCAAAATATAATATATCCAAAAAGGGGTCCACAAGCGCATGATGTAAGAGTGTGTGTGTGTGTGTGTGTGTGTTTTTTTGGGGGGGGGGGGGGGGGGGGGGGGGGGGCACCACATTTAAATCATGCTCCCTCCCAAACTCGGCTGCCCAATTACTAGCCTCATTAGATTCTCTATAAATATGATAGATACAAAAACACCCACAACTCAAAATATTCATAATATATAGAATGAGAGTCAGTGTTCCTCAAAGAATGTGTTCACCCTGCCTTACACTAGCAAAGCAATGTGAGAAAAATCACGTTCAACAAGGATATAGAGAGGAGACTGAACTTAGAGTGCAATAAGCAAATAAACCTTGCAAAGAACATAAGGATCTTGCTACTTAAGTAAACAAGAATAATGTTTACATATTCACAACACTCGAGCCATACAACAAGAGCTTTTTCTTTAGTGAAAAACAGCATGGAGTCGTATAAAATGAAAACCCTGTCAGCATGCGTAATTGAAATATTCTAGAACAAACACGTCGCAAATGGTGTTGCTATTCCTAGTAATGATAATAACTTTCACACACAAGGCAATGAAAATGAGATTAAGTAGATGTACACACATGGAGAATTATCATTAAAAAGGCTTACCTCTTCCTTTTGGAGTGACAACATGGATAAGATCATCCACTGTGACATTATTTCTTCCTTTCTTCCTAGCATAAGCCCTAAGGGGAAAAAGTACTCTTAGTTATATAAAATAAAAGTAAATGCCATGTGGTTGAACAAAGACTTAGTTTAATGAATCTAGTTGTTCCCAATAGTAGAATGTCCGAATGCAGAAACAAAACCAGTAAAAACAGAAGCAAGAGTTCAGATTAGCTTGTGCAAATGAGAGGGCATTCACAAATGTGAACTAGAAAGCTATGCTCCCATTCTTTGGTGCAAGGGGCTTCAGTAAACTCAATAATAGAAAGCCATGCTGATGAACCAATTGACCTGATGATTGACATAGTAAATAAAATGAAGGCAAGAGAGGACAAATGCCTCTAATGCACTCTGATTTTTTTTAGCAAAAGCTTTTTTGTTTATTCTTTTGCTTATTGTGCAATGTTTTTTGTGTACGGAAACCAAGTTGCTAAATCAATGTGTGCTGTTAAGGCAGCAAAACCACAAACTGGCCCATGACCTAACACAGTTATAGCTTAATCATGTCTGTTCTGTGCAACATGCACTGTTTGACCTATTTGGGTTGTAAATCCTTCAACATCCATTGTTATAAGGTTCTCATCCTCAAAGAAAGAATTCCAATAAAGGCTTCATAATAATATTAAAATGTAGATAGGAGGCACATAGCAGCCAGAGTGTTTCATAATGCATAGCAGATAGCAGGTGCTATGGACCCAAAGCGGGTCATTAAAGCATACAATAGTTTTTCTAAGTATCAAAAATTAATACTTTGATCAACATCATTCAAAACAATTGAAAAAGAAAATCACAAATCCATAAAACATCACCAACCTAACATCATATGTTATTAACATAATAAGTTATACTTAATATATTCCATTCAATGATTAAAACATGCATTATTCTCAACAGATTATTCATATCAGATGACCCAAAAACATATCATTAACAATTAATGCATTAGCAAACTTGGGCCAAGACCTTTGTCTAATGGCCATCTCCCTTCCAAATGATCCAATAGCTCTTGTGTATAAGGGAATCTCCCTTGAAATTTCATATTGCAAATTTTGATTGTTAGGATAGAGTTTCAAAATGCACTCAATCAGCCCATTCATGAATCGCCCATCATTTCAATTTTATTCTAATTGGCATGGAAGAAGTAGGGGTTCATGAGGTCACCTTCCCTATGCAATGAGCCTTTAAGTTTTGCATCTCATCTTGAATCAATAATTGCCCAGATTGGAAGATACTTCTCATCTTCATTCAAATATAAGGCTATCTCCCTCTTAGCATTCATCAAATCACCCATATATAGCCCTTAGTCACCCCTAAGCACTTCTACCAAGGGCTCCTACAAATCCATAGCAAATGCCACATTATTCCAAATTTTAGAGTTTAAAACTATGCCTTGGATCTTCCTTCCTTGATCTTTGTTGCACCATTTAGAATTCTCCCAATCACTAGCTCCTTTCTCTTGCTCATCACACTTTGCAAGCTTAGAATGTAGCAAAGTGAGTTTTTGTTGATCTCACCAAATTCCTTTTATTGGCAAACTTTCCCATCATGCTAGCTTACCCATATAAACCCAGTTTGGCACAGTGCCCAGTGCCCGCTATAACCCAAAAGTGAAGTAGCTGCTATAGCAAAACTATAGTAGGTTTATGATTGTCAAAATAAAACTATCCCCAAACAAGAGTCAAAATTACTTTTAGCGAACTAATGATATCAAGGACATAATAATAATCATTCATCTTCATTAGTTTCACAATATAACAGTCATCAACTAGATCCATACAAATGTCACTAAGGATGCCTAGAGAGAGAACCATTCATAAGCAACTTCTGTTTGGCTTATGAATTTAGCTCAATATGAGCTTGCTCGGTCAATAAGAGCCAAGCTTATAAAAAATCATAAAATTCATATACTTATAATTCCATATGGCAATTTAAGTTCTATTTATTAACATAAAAATGCTTGTAATTAAATTTTGTACTATTAGTTAAAAAGGAGCGTATTTGAAACCATAAATGTTTAAATTATTTCAACACTTGAATTAGAATCCAATAGTTAAGATCTCAATGTTACCAAGGCTAACAGCTAAATATAGAGCTTGATGTTATATCTAACAGTCAGTCAAAAGTCCATTTAAAATATATTTTTATTTATTTATTTATATGTACATTTATAAATATATTTGTCTTGATTTTTTTTCAATTCCCTAACAACGGAGGTGGACTTCAACCAAGCCAACCCTTCTTATGAAGTGGCTATGGAGATCTCAGAAGGAAAAGAAAAAGCTATTTGTATTCCTCATCTTTGGCAGCTAAGCACCTCTTCAATGGCTAAAATGGATTGACCAACCCAACCCCTTCAACATCCTGCATCTGGAAATATCTCATTTGGCACAAAAAGACTTTCATCTTGTTTGAAAATAGAATTGCTAGTAGTCGCCAGTCAACCATACGGTGCATTTTCGAGTCTTGTACACACCATTTGTCACATTATCGTTGGCCATGCCTAAAATCATTACCTTAACTGAAAGGAGAGGGATATCAAAGGTGGGGCTAGTGATTGAAGTTGTAACAAAGTAGCCATACTGGAAGGTACGGATAGATCACCTTCTTTTTAGGGAGAGCTAATGCTTATGCCTGTTAGGTATTTTGGTTTGACATCGCTTCACATCCAAAAAGAAGTGATCTACATCTAAGCTAAGCTTGGATATGGAAGTCTTCTTTTGTTTCTCGATCATGAAGTAAAGTAAGACCAATTTAGCCTAAAACATTCCATAACAAATCCTCCAACCCCTGTATCACTCAATGGATTGCCCTCAATTCCTCTTTCTCTCTCTCCATCAATCGGAGCTCTTGAACTTCCACCTCCACCTCAATAGTGAAGGAGAACCAATGATCTCCACCGCCACTAATACTCCTAATTGTCTTCAAACCCTAGCTTGTAAGTCCAATGGAGGGAAAGGGATAGAGAAAACTGCCCCCAATTCATCTCTCCCTCCATCAATTAGAGCTGCAGACCTTTCTCCTCCATTGTCGATGATAAAGGAGACTTGGCAATCTGCACTGCCACTTCTACTCCTAAGTGTCTTCAAACCTTCTCCCTTGTTAGTCCAAAGAAAAGAGAGAGAGAAATGACCTCTATGATTGGGCTTTGCTGATTGAGACCTAAGAGGTCAATGTGCTCCCTCCTTAGAATTGATTATCAAGCAGAAATCACCTAGTCCATCACCACAAATCCCCTTTCTCCTGATCTTAATCTTAGCCAAGCTAAAAAAGCCAAGTGTAAGTTATATTGACCTTACATAAATCAAGCTTAAGCTAAGTTACCTAAGATCATCACAAACATGAGCTTAGCATAAGCCAAGGTTGTTGAGTATCGAGTCAAGCCTTTAGTTACCAAAAGCGGTCATGGGTGTGGGTGCAAGAGCACAGGTCCGAGGAAGTGGTTCTTATTGAAAAAGAAATGAAATGTTTAGGAAATGTGTCTAAGGATGAGTTTTTGAGGGGATTTGGAAAATGATGCACCATCCTAATTGGAAGATTCCTGCTATTAAGAGTCAAGCACAAGCTGGCCATAGCTTGCACCAGCTTGGCTTGTTCACACTCCTCTCTTTCACATGACAAATGCTTGCAAGAAGCGATTGGAGAAGAAAAAGAACAATGCAAAGAATAATAATAATCATAACAATAGAATGGCTGAATTTCTCACCACAAGAAAAAGCGGGTATGAAGCATAAAGGCTCCTACCAAGCATGGGCAGATAAGAGCTAGCAGATTATGCAAAATAAAACCATATTGCATGAATAGAATAAGCAAATCTTTTGAGTGAAGTTCATATCAAGATAAAATTAAGCCGAAGGGATCCAAACCTGCAAATAGCTTTCATTTCGTCCCTCCAGCCGCACTCTATGAGACGCTCTCTCAAAAGCTCCATCAATTTCTCCTTCTCCCCACTCTCGATCAACTTTAAAACCAAAATCCACTTCATTAACAACTGCAAAAGGAGCCCCTGTGTACCCAATTCCCCTCATTTCTTCCTCCCCACGCCACCCCGCCCCCCAAACCCCTATCGTACAAAACCCTAACTTTGGACATAAGAACAAATTTTCCGATCACCCAAGCCCCTGGAATCTCAACCTCCCCTCTCATTCCATCTGAAGGGGTTTTGAAGAGAATTAAGGCAAGAGAAGAGAAGTCATCATACCTTGATGTTGATGATTTCTTGAAGGGTGGGTTCCTTCTCGGGTTCTTCATTGGCGTCCGGCGTCGGGGGACGATTGATCGAAGACCTCCTGATTATTAGGAGAGAAAAACAGATCAAACATAGAGAAAAAAGATCGCAATTTTAAGCTAAAAATCAAGAAAACGAGAGAGAGAACAGATTGCTTACATCTCTTCTCTAACCCTTATCCTCCCTCTCTCTCTCTCTCTCTCTATCTATTTCTCTCCTGACTCAAAGAAGGAATACTTCGTTGAGGTTCGACACTCCTGTCTCCATAATCTCCATCGGTGTCCGCCTCGGAAGGAAGAAGGGTTTGGTATACTGAACCGCGGAGAAGTTTAAGAGGAAAGCAATCGAAAAATCGAGAAGCCTAATCAATTTTGATCGTATGTTTAGTGTAACGCAAATCATGAAGTCGACGTGTGACGCGGATCCACTAGGTAGGAGCAAACACGATTCTGTGCCACGTAGCAAAAGAGAATGACGTTAGGAGGGGCCTTTATGCACCCGAGCGAGAGCATCCCGCGGTGCACTCGCTCTGACGCGCGACAACGTGTCCTTTTAGGCCGTGGAGGACAAAAGGTTTATGGGCCTTTTGACTACTCTTTTAAAATTAGGAGGAGAAATACTATAATCCTAAATTTTTTATTTTTTTCAACCAGACATCATAGCATACTTTTTTTTATTATAATATTATGAGAACGGGCCTACAGGGACCATTCTGGACTGAAGTCCGCAAGCCCATGATCAGCTCTACTCCCAACCTCTTTTACTCCTCTTCCGTCCCTTCCTTCCCTCTGTTCTTCTTCTTATTATTTCTTTTATTTTTCTTCCCATTTGTCTCCTATTTGTAATCAATTAAAGAAAAAAGAAAACCTTCCTTTTCTTCCCTATTTAACTCATGGAGCAGGTACATTGATTAATCCAAGTCACCAACAGACGAAACCCAAAGCCCTAAGCAAACCCAGGCCAAATCTCTCTTTTTCTATGTTGGTTAAACCATAATAGGTCAAGCCCCTGATTGGACCTAAACTAAGTGGATCAAGCCTAAAAGCTCAACTAGCTTTAAATCGTGTATCTCTTTCTTTCTCTAAGCAAGGCCAGGGATCTTAATTTAAAGTGATGACTCTCTTTGCTCAAATCCAAGTTGACCCAAGGTGGAGGCCTTGTACCGTCTTGATACCTGAGTGGCATACCAATCCAGTAGCTCAGCCTTGTCAAGTACCCCTGAAATTGGCTGTCATTAATCTTTATTGAGCCATTTAAATCATAGCTCATCTTGATTAGTTTAGTTCACCTTATTCAGAACGACCTAGACAGTCGGGGCATTGCCATATAAACCCTTTGTCCATTGCCAATATACCATCTAAACGCATGTCGCACCACCACCCATGCAGCATTAGCAGTTTGTCGCCAAATACATGATGACCTCCTTCTAGGATTGTAATTCTCCCAACAACCTGTAAACTTGTACTGTGCAGAAAGAACTTTGGCCCACTGTGCATTTGGATGAAGATCAAGTTTGCAGCTAACCTGGTGATGGAAGATCGAAAACCTTTGGGAAGTTGAGACTGAAAAACAGATATAGCCCCAACGGCTGCAACTGGAGGGTTTCAGAGGTTGGCAACATTGTGATTCAGTAGTGGTTGGCTTTTGTTGGGCTTTCTTGGTTGTCATATGTCGGCTGAAAATTCTTTTATAAAAAATATATGGCATCATCTTAGGTGAAGATCATATATTCCAAGTCTCTCTTGACATTTTGGTTTGCAAATGGTCTCCCATGGAATTAAATGAATGCCACCCCGTCCTACTACCTTCAACAATTGGTTTCTAATTATGCCGATCCAGTTTAATTATTAAACAAGTTAAAATGGATAAGAGGGCTAGGACTCTAAACTTTAATTCATTCCATTAATAACTGGGACAAACTAAATCGACCCGTTTTAATTGATGCCACATCAATTAGGTTCTGGGCTATTGGCAGTCTGCGTCATAAATTGCATTCCTATTTTTTTTTAAGAAAGAAAGATAGATAGATAGAGAGAGAGAGAGAGAGAGAGAAAGAGAGCAAAATATCAAAGAGATCACATACCCTCCTTCCTGCCAAGCGATTCAGGTCAAACATAGTGGGCCATCGTCCGAGAGGTTGCTCTAACACCCAGCTATCCTCCAAGGCGTCAATATCCTGACCGTCTCTAATAGCCCATCTGATCATCAGCATCACTATCGAGCCTGAGCACAGATCTTTTTCTAAATAAAGGAACACCGACGTCCAGTGCGAAAGGAAGACCCTGTCATCCCCTCCCCATACTTTGCCCTCATTAGCAAACTTTATAGGCTCTTTGGCTCCAGAAAGTACCCAGCCGCATGTCTGGCTGCCATGATCTCTCGCCTAGTGATCAGGGAGTGGACGCCCAATCTCGCATAGTTGGTCGGCTGACAAATCACATTCCAGGCAAGCAAGTGAGTGCCACACCCTCCTCTCTCTCACCCCTAGATAAAATTCCTAAATATCTGCTCCATGGACCTCAAGGGTGCCACCAGCAAGATGGTATTGGACAACAAGTATACTGTGATCGAACTGAGGATTGACCTGACCAGGATAACTCTCTCCATCATCGATAAGGCACTCACCTGCCATCTCTCTAACCTGTGCCTGATACTCTACTCGATAACTAAATAGTCATCACGATGCAGATGCCGCCTCGTGATCGACACCCCAAGATATCTCAAAGTGCTGCCCTGCTCGCTTATCCCCAGGATCTCCATGATAGCTCCCTTCAGCCGCTCCTTAATCTTTGAGCTAAAGCAGACTGCTGACTTTGATATATTCACAATACTCTCCTAGGATTCTCCGTAGGACTAGGGCAGAGTGTCTCATCACACGAGCAAGCAGTAGGTAGTCGTCCGTGAATAGTAAGTGAGAGATCTGGATAGACTCCGCCCTCGGTCTATGAGCCTCTAAACTTGGAACTCGATAGCATACTGTAATAAATAGTAGTGGCAATAGCAGACACCCCTGCCTCAAGCCAACTGCCGACTCAAAAAACGGGATTGGTGAGCCATTCACTAGTATGACAAATGAAGGAGACAGTTTCCTTCTTTAATGTCATGTTTGTTGACATGTATGTTCTTTAATGTTTGTAGCTATACCCAAAGCAATATTAGTTATTTGCAATTTATCTTACAGTGGACACAGGCCCACAAGGTTTAATGTTTATGGTAGTTCTGATGGCTTTATTAGGTCTTCATTGATTTTGATTATTGGAATGACATTATTGTTATTGTTTAAATAGCCTTTTATAGATTGGTAAACTTTACCATGATTTAAGTAGCCTCTTATAGTGTGGCTAGTTTCATCTAGATAACTTGTGATTTGTATCTTCTATTTAGATGTCATTTGAAATGCAAATTTGTATCCATATATCTAGATGTCATTATTGCTATTAGAACTCGGGCTTTATTAGATGTCATTTAATGTTTATGGTAGTTCTGATGGCTTTATTAGGTCTTCATTGATTTTGATTATTGGAATGACATTATTGTTATTGTTTAAATAGCCTTTTATAGATTGGTAAACTTTACCATGATTTAAGTAGCCTCTTATAGTGTGGCTAGTTTCATCTAGATAACTTGTGATTTGTATCTTCTATTTAGATGTCATTTGAAATGCAAATTTGTATCCATATATCTAGATGTCATTATTGCTATTAGAACTCGGGCTAGGATGGAGTGTGCATAACATCCTGTCCTATCGGGCTGGCCCAATTGGGCTCGGGCCTGATATTTTGTAAAATTTTTGGGTAAGTCTCGTCTGAAGCCTAAAAAAATTTTTGGACTGAGGGCAAGGCTCAGCGCGGCTCATTTCCAGCCCTTGGTAGCGATGGTTGTGAGCGCCAACCTTGGGATCAGGTGTGTCGCACGTGATTTAGATAACCCACGCGGTCTTTTCACCAGCAACGGGTTCCCAGCGGCGAGCGCTGAGCGACGCCTCAGAGTGAGAGATGGCTCTCTCACTCTTCTCGCCTGCTCTGGTCACCGCACGCCTTTCTGCCCGAAACCCTGTGCTGGCCGTCGCTACTTCTCACCTCCCCAGTCGAAACCCTGACCTCCTCCTCGAATCACCCTCCTCCTACTCCGCTCCCACTGCCCTCCAATGCCCGCATTTCCAATCGTACGCTCACTTCACCCACACAGACCTCCAATCCTCTCTCTTTCTCTATCTTTTTTCTTTTTCTTTTTACATTTTTTGGGAATTTTCAGGTGCTCGGGTTGCTCCTACGAGTGGAATTTGGACCAGCCGCCGGTGCTCCAAGAGGTGAGCAAGTTCTTCAGGGACCACGGCATCCAAGATTTCACCTTTGACAGCGGTAGGCTGGTGGGTGTAACTTTTTTTTTCAAAAGAATATTATTCTTACTTAGTATTTTTACCGAATTTTATAATTTCTTGCTGGTTTGAATGTCATTTCTATTCTTGATGGAATGTCTTGGGTGAATTTTGGGTATGAATGGTCGATTAGACTGAGGCTGGAGAGCTCAGTTATGGGGAGCCTGGTTTTGGAATTGTTGAGATTGGCGTGTAGAATTGCACGGGATAAATATTAGCGAGGCAAGACTATGAGAAAGGTTTGCCCGATGCGCTGAAAAGGGTTGTCAAAAACTTGGCAACTCTCAATAATTTGTTATCCATGAAAACACGTGCAAACTTGGTGGTGCTGGGCGTAGCAGAAGGTGGGTAATTGCTTTTCGATTATACGATGTCTTTGAGAACCTAAATTGCAAAATATGGTTAGAGGAGTTTGGAAGAATTTTGAGGACAAAGGACTTAGATGACACTGCAGTTCATTAAGGAGGAGAGGAAGTTTGTGAGCTTCCTGGGGATTAAATTAAAGTTTGTTAAAGATCAATTCTGGAGAAAAAGGATCCCCTGGAGATTTGCAGGAGAGTAATTGTTGTATTACGATGGTGATAAAGGATCGATGTGAGAGAATAGGCATATATCTAAATTAAGCATATGATTGACAAAGGCAAGCTTAACTTGGATTATAAGGACCAGGCTCATAGAGAGCAACTGACATAAAGAATTTAAGACTTAAGAGCAATATGATGAAAGGAGGGCAACATAAACACAATGTTAATTTGCAGTGAAAGGGGATCAAGAAGCCAATTATATGCTTGTATATAAGGGTTGGATTCCAAAGGTGTATTTTTCATTGAGGAAATTTAAGGGCAATATATCCAAAGGAGGACAGCAAGAACCCATAGTTTATAACTGTGACCCATCTGAACTTTATGGACTGCTGTTTATAAGAAATTGAGGTTGATAAATGCATGCATGTACAAATGAAAGAGATAACTGAGAAAATTGAGATTTTATTTTCTAATAACTAGAGTAGAGAAGGGATATAAAGAGGTGTGAACCATCTTATACATGATGTGGTAGAGAGTGGGCTTGCAGCTTGGAGGATTGGACCATACCTTTTTATTAATGGTTTTGCCACATTTTTTGTAATTTGTTGTAGGAGGCTATCACCTTTAAGAATAACAGTGTACTCTTATCATATTGACTTCTAAGGATGATCCTATTAACCAAGCACTTAACTATCTTTATACAATTAACAGAAGTTTTGGTGGAGAGATCTAGAAAGATATTTGAGTTATTGATGTCTAAAATCATATGTTGTTATTCATGCAACCTCAAAAGGGGAACATGTCCTTTGTATTTTGTCCCCTCAAATTGATTGAAAAAAGTCTTTGGTGTAATGTTTATTAGTGGATTATAAGGTTGAGATTTGGATGAAATTGTGAGGTGAAACACAATAATAATGTTTGATTTCTCTATATTTGTGAATAATCACCATTTTCTATCTTCTTTTCTTTCTTTCTTTAGTTCTTTAAGCTATAGCAAGGAGATAATGGAAGTTTTGCATTTGAGATGCAAAATGGATGTTGTTGGAAAAACCTACCATACTTATGATAATGAAGAGAGAGATGGTTGTGATATAGTGGCTTCTCTACAGTATGTGCTAAGATGCTGTCATTGAAGGTTAAGGGGATCGTAGGAGAGAAACTTGGGTAAGGCACTGAAAATTGTCTGATTTGCTAGAACTGTTTGGTACTACTCCCCTTTTCCATGCTTGTATGGATGTATGGGATGATGTTGGGATGTGGATTCTTGCACTTGGAAGAAATTTTTGTTGATGAGATTCAGAAGTTAACCTTCTTCTCTCTCTTCCGAAGAGCTTATGGTGATTGCAAGGGAAGGGAACTAACAAGTTTTGAGATGGGAATTTTGTAAGATTGCAGTTTTATAGGATGAGTGCAAGTGGTCTGTGAATGGCAAATGCTGCTTTGAAATCTACTGATATATTACAAAATCCAACCTTTTTTTGGTCAATTTGAAAGAATTTTGAACTTTGGATGATTTCAGTAGGCAAGATACAAATACATAAAAAAAGTTTACATGACATGATAAAAAGGATAATTGCAATATGACTTTTTGTTTGATTCTCTTGATGATAATTTTAAAATGATTTAATTTACCCTCAATTTCAATTTGGAAAAAAAGGAACTAATCCAAGCTTTGCAATCTTAATATCAGACCCTATACCGATACCATGTTGGTACGCCCAATATAGGAGTTGATTCGGCATACCCACTCTATACGCCCCCATACCAAGTACCAATTTGGTGCCAATTTTGTATGGTACGCCTGGTATGGGGTGATAAGCATAGGTATTGCGAACCTTAAATTGATCATTTGGAACTATTTTGCTTTCACGTATGACAATTAAGAGTGTGTTCGTTTTGTTTGGCATGGTCTTAGATGTGGTAAGAAATAGAGATTTGTGAGTCTATTTGTTTTGCTTTGGACAAAAGGTGGAGAAGATTACTGCATTCATCTATTTTGGCTTGAGGAATCTGGGTAGCTATTGTGCGGTAACGTTCTAGCTTGTGGTGCAAGGAGAGTTTGCTTTTATGAATTAAGCTTGCCTATTTTATTTTTGAAATACACTTGCCCATGATTTCCATACAATCCTTAACAATTCCATATTGTCTTAATGCTAGTTTTTAGCTTATTTTTTTTGTTTTATATTTCAATTTCTAACTGTTGTATTTTAGTGGGAATGGAGATGTCGGGCAAAACTAGCTGTTCGTGGAACACCAGAAAGTCCGCTGATTGGTCTATATCAAGAGGGAACACACAATATTGTGGATATTCCACTATGCAGAGGTTAGCTAGCATAATATATATACTATTTGACTGAAATATATGAATTTTATATTTAGCTAGAAAAGAATGCTGTCCTTCTAATCTGGAAATCATATACAGGCTATAACTCCAGGGCCAAATAACCATGATTATTTCTGCTAGTTTTAGTACAGCATGCTAATATTATTAGCTATTGATATTTACTTCTACCCAAAGTGCATCCTAATACTGAAACAAATTCATCCTGACCATTTTTTTTCGTGAAACATAGAGCTTGCGAAGACTTGCAAATTGTTTAGTAAGTGATAACTGCTAATAATATAACAGTTCTTATGTGCAATGATCTAAATCATACTGTTTATCCAAGATGATATTGGTAGTTGTTTTTTGTGAAATTATTTCCTCCCATAATAGCTACATAACTATGTAGAAATAGTTTTTCTTCTATTCTTCTATACAACGCAAACTCCTGCAATGTGTGAGGCATGTCTTAACTGTCCGTGTTTCCCACGCTTTTTTTTCCTGTTGCGTGCATTTTCACACACTATTTTTTTTCCCATTGCATGCATTTCCTCCCCTAGCCTCTCCCAGCTCCATGTTCTAACCATGAGATTAGCTGTTTGAGTCTTTCTTGCATTTATTACTTTATTTACATAAATTTCATTTTTCAGTTAAAGATAAAAATATCATGTGCATCACACATGTAACTTCCACTCTGTAACTGGATTGTATTTCTCGTAAAGGGGTATTACTCAATCAGCTTGTAGATATCCATGCCCACAACCTCCCTGTCCTTTCTTGGTGGAGAATACTATATCATTCCTTCTAATCCTCAGTCTCTAATATTCTGTGAAAATGGGGCCACAAAAATCATTTTTCTCCTCTCTTTCTTCAAACAAAATGCAGTTTAAGGTGTTGAAGAACAGTCCCATATCGGATACCATAGGGACTCTAGTTGGTCTTATACACTCATGGGTGAATCTACCTACTAGCTTATGCTTTTTGGTTGGAATTTAACAGAAAACCCATCTGTAAAATCGATCTTAGTGGGAATTAACTGTGCTACCGTGCAGTGAATCTTGTGGCAGTCTGTATGTGTTGGCATGGTACATTGCTGGTCCTGGACACCTGGTATAGCATGCACCTTTAGTCCATGCTAAACTATATCATCCGTTTAATAAGATTATTGGTGCTTGGATTGTATGACTATTTCCTCCAAATGTAGCTAAATTAGTTTTCAGATTGTCTTTTAATGTCCCTGGTTTTTTCTTCGTTTAATTATGTGTGCAGCACATCATCCTCGCATTAATGCTGCAGTTGAACTCCTAAAACAAGGCATGCTCTTAACACAGTTCCTTTCTATAAATGAAGGATAGGCTTTTGCATTTTGTTTTTTTAATGTATTTCTATGTCTTTCTATCACATTGTCCTCAATTTTTTAGGTATTTCTAAGCTGAATATTCAGCCATATGATGAAGATGCGGGTACAGGTGATCTGCGGTATGTACAGGTTAGTTGTGCATATGACATTCTATACATCTAGATGAGGATTACCATACGACCTTACTCTTTGATTGCTGTAACACTTTTTAGCTTGCCTACATTTTAAGAATGATTGGCTGGTTTCTCTCCAGTGATTATGTATTTACATATAGACTACCTAAACTCATATTGTGTCCTAGCGAGAGGAGAGAGTGGTGGGACTTTGTTCTCCACTGTCGGCTCCAGTCCATCTCTCCTACATCATCATAATTCTAATCTGCATTACTTGTTCCAGTAAGAGAAATTTAGAACAAGAAGCAGAAAAAAGCTTCTCATTGTCCCGACCTGTTTCCCTGTTATTCTGACAATTAAATTTTAATCTGCCATTTCCAATGTGCAACATTTATTTCTTGGATATCACTTTGTTATCTTCTCTTGTTTCAAATGATAATTGATTGGGATCTGGTAGTCATGGTGTTCTCCATCTTTCATCTCTACATTTTTGAATTATAATCCAAATGTGCTCTGCGTTCTTGCTTTTTTTTTGGTAAGACTGCCTTCTTGCTTCAACATCTAGAATTTCATCTTGATATTATATTTTATCTACAATTCACAGAGTTCTTTGTCACTGACACTTCTTCCATGTCCTCCTCCAAAAGCATCAAAGTCATGCGCATATATTACCATAAGATGTTAAATCTGATGTCAATTCTCACTGCATATTGCAAATTGCAATCCTTATCAGTATTGGAAGACATCTACATCTGTGCATTTATAATGGCGCAGATGAGTAATCAGGAAGAAAACATTAAGTTAGCCGATGCAGGCTATTTTGACCTATTTTATATCATGTATATTTTAAGCACAAGATCAAGGTCTGTTGAACCGGCCGGTACCATATCGGTACCATTCGTGATCGGTACGGTACAATCTTTGAAAACAGTTCGTACCGGTAGGGAGGAAGAAGAGAAAAGAAGAGGAAGAAAGAGGAAGAAAGAAGAGGAAGAAGAAGAGAAAGGAGAAGAAAAAGAAGAGAAGAAGAGTAACGATTTGCAGTTTGCACCTAGCCTCAGGCCGACCCCCTCCCGAGCACCCTGACGACGGCGATGAGGATCACCCCCCTCCTGGCCAGTTCCTTACTTGCTCGCGGGAGAAAGGGGAAAGAGAGGAGAAGAGAGGAGAGCGGAGAAGAAAGGCGAGGAGAGAAGGTTCGGAAAGAAGGAAGAAGAGAAGGAAAAGAAAAAGAAAAAAAAGAGTCCGCGCATGGTACCCTGTGCTTGCACGCAGTTTTCTACGCTGGGAACTACGCCCATGCGGGATGTCCTGCATGGGCCATTTACTGCCACTGAATGGCATTTAATGCCACTCTGTAACATTTAACGTAGACCTCTGCGCGCGCGTCTGCGAGTTGGCTTGTTTTTCCTTGGCCGCGCGTCCGCTCTGTGGATTTTTCTTGCCAGTTCGGCACCGGTTCCAACCTGTGCCGAACTGGTACCGATGCCCACTGGTACGTCGGTACGGTCGGTACGGCAGACCTCGCTAAGATCATTTCAAGTAGAAGTGAGTTTAGATTGGTCTTGGGAGCAAAAACCAAGGAAGAATTTATGCTCTTTATATTCATCTTATCCTTTCCAAGGCATGTGTGATTATTGATGCTTTATCAAATGTGAAACTTTCCTTTTTAGATGACAATTTGTTTTGCTTGAGGAAATTCTACCCAGTATCTTCTTTGTAGCCCATTTCACTTATATTGTTATGTCATCAATTTAGATTTAGGATTTGTAAAGCAAATAGAGAGCACACAAGAGACAAAGGTTTGTGTGGGTTGGTCTACAACCTATGCCCATGGGGTGGAGAAAATTGGATAAAGCTTACTAATGGTGGAAGAGTACAAAGATGAGGAGAAACCACAATACAAATTCTTCAATCTTATCAACACTCAGAAGCCCCAATAGCAAAAGTATAGTCCCAAAGCCATGGAATGGGCAAAAATATGCATGTGGATGCCAAAAAAAATTCAAGTCGGGGACTCTGCCCTAGAACCCTTGGATGGGCCAATGACGAGATGTTGAGCATGGTGTAGTGGGCCTTAGCCCCAGGCCAAGGGCTCAAGGAGATGCCCAATACCTATATATCTTGTAAATTCAAGACACACTATAACATGTATATGCTTGTATGTTTAATATGCTTTTATGTACAATTGTACATACTACATTTTTTTTGCATATCATTCTGTATGAAATGGCCATTGATGTTTTGGATTCTCCAGATTATGTCAGCTTGTGATGCAACTCTAGTTTCATAGTCACATGAGCCTGAATGATGTTTTGGCGAATGGTTTTTGTCATGTAACTCTGCAGCTATGTATACCTTTAACATAATCAATGTTGATTTTTAGTGGAGTGCTTGGATCATTATAATCTGAAATAAGATTGGAAACAGAAGCACATTTAGCAGCAGAACTGAGGAAGGGCAAAAAAATGAAGAAGTGTTTGGGAAGAGTTTGCCTGAAATTTCTCATAAACATAATAAAATAATATAATCTTATTTTTTGGATCACTTTTGGAGGACAGGAAGCATGGAGCATATGGCTGGTGGAGCAATATATCAGCAGGGTGCAAACATTTTTCCAACTTTTACTATAATTTCCTTTAAGTCTTTGAGTTTGACTTGGAGAGTTAATTTATTATGGTTTAGTTGGTGAGAGAGCCTTTGGGTTAGTGAAGTGAGACTTTGAGACCAGAAGGTTTGAGAGAGATTTGAGTTCAGTTTGTAATAAAGAGTGATATATAAGTTTCCTCTTGTCATTCTGCTGTTATGAGAGTAAACTAGAGAACGAGATTTTATTTTTTAAAAAAGGAATTAATTATTGTCCCCTTTTTCTTTGTATTATCGCTCTTTAGCTCTCTCTCCCTCTCTTTCTTCCCGTCTCTCTGTCCATCATTTTGTCTTCATCTTTATCTCCAACTAGTGGTTTTGGCACAAGCTTCTAGTAGCAGTTTCGCCATTCCATGCATGACCTTGTTGATGAACCTAAGATAACTGCCAAATTTTTGAATAGTGTAAGGTTCACATTAATGTCAATTCCCGTGCCAGGTGGTAATTCTATGGCATAGGCATTGGCATTAATTTCATGGATGACCATGCACGGGCCTTCAATCTTCGCATTGACTTATTTTGAAACACTCTTTTGAAGCCTCCCTGTTTGGAGGCTTGGCATCAATATGCAACCTTCTTGGAATCCCCGAAACCTATGATGGAAATCTAAAATAGACTTGTAGTTTATATTGTTCAAGATAATTCTTTGTGAAATCTCAGCATGCATGTCATGGAGATGCCTACAAAATGATATTGCGAGCTCATTAGCTTGTGAGTTGGGTCTTAAGGGGATAAGCTCTGTGAGCTTCCTAGGGCTATCACCGGACAACCTTAGGTGGGTAATGACCAATAGAGAAGTCTACTTTTGTATGCTGATTTGACCATTGATAAAATTTGATTCCAACCAGATGTGATTACCTATAAGGAATCTAAGAAGTCCTGAAATCCTATTAATCACTTCATTCTTCCTACCAATTTATGAATAAACAGAGGAAAGCCAGCTGTGACAACGGTCTTCCAAAGGTTGTGCAACCTGACAATACCTGATATGTGGCAGTCATCTTATTGGAGGGGACAAGATGTGCTCTTTTAAAGATCCTGTCTGTTAAAACAAGAATAGAGTCATGGTTCCTTATCGTACTAGGCAAATTTAAAATGGAATCTATGCTTAGGTCTTGCCACGTGATGTGTTGCATAGGCACCGGTTTATGCAGTCCCATACATGTTTTCTGCCCTTTGCCAATTGGTGAGTATGGGAGTGGGAAATAGTACATGCTACATCGGTACGTCCCCTTCGAGAGCCTATCCTTAATTACTATAATGGTCTTGTTGCAACCAAGTGACTTGCTACCCCCAAGCATGAACTCCCAAGCAATGAACTTTAGGATGTACCAAATATATTGTCAAAGAGCACAAGTAGTTCAGGATTATCAGATTGCTGATGCAAGGTTTGATAGTGCACTATGTCTTTAGTTAATTTTGCTAGTATTTTCTGGTTGCAGCCCTTCTCTATGTTGTAGAATGGCTGGGGAAAAGAATTTAATTTGGATTGATTTTGGAGTAATTACTAGAGGAGGGCCAATTACTTGGTTATTTAATGCCCTCACCCTCCCATTCCTTCCACTGGCCCCTTTTCTTTTCATGCTACAATTATGAATAAAGAGCAACCACTTTCTCTTTGTTTATCACCTTTGTCTGAGATGGAATTAGCACGAAGCCTCTTCAGAAGTCTGGGTAATCAAGTATTCTTTATCCCTCTTTTTTTCTTCCTTCTATCCATGGTTTCAAAGTCTGCTGGAATGGGATGATACAACTGATATCGTACAATTTTGATGCAAAATTGGCACTTGAATGGGTGTCAGGATGCCAGAACCTGCAGATTGGTATGTACTGGCCATACCGGTCTATACTAATGCATATTGGGGCATGAACCCATGTGTACTGGCAGTATATTGTACCAACCATACTTGTTAGTACTGATGGTTCATTTTTTTTTTTAAGCTGTTAGTTACGGTACGTACTATTTGTACGGGTATCATATCGATAACTATTCCAATGAAAAAATTATACGCAACTTGTTAGCAATATTTAAAAACTTACTTCTATTCTTGCTTTTCTCTTTTCCTTTTCTCCTCGCCCACTTCTCCGAATCCTTGGCTGGCCAACCCCTAACAAGGGAGCAGCTAGCCACCCCTTTTCTACTTCTGGCTTGCTTCCTTAACCAACTATTGAGCTGGCCAATCTATTCAGAGATTAGATCCAACCAGGCGTAGAATAAGGCCCAACTGGTCGTGTAAATCTTCCCAAACCTCCTTTGTTTGATTCTAATTTTTCTCACTATTGTCTCTTATCCCTACAACTGTTTAATTTGCAAAAATAACCTGTATTCTGCTGATTTGATCCTTAATGGCCTTTTCCTAAGCCACATGCCATATTCCTTGATTCCTAACTAACCAGCCTCATCTTCCATCAAGCCCAATCCTAGATCAATTCCTGACCTTTCGTTGACAACCTTGCAGTTCTAACCAACTTAGCCTTGTCTTTGCCATTTTGGTCTTATAAATGCTGCTTCTTGCATCATTTTCACTGTTCTTATGGAAGATTTGTGTTCTCTTGCACGATTTCTTTGATAGAATCTTCTTTTGAATAACCTCCATCACATAAGCTTTCTTCTTTTTTGTATTTCTATTGGCTTTGAATTCATGGACTTGTAATTTCACTGCTGGATGATTAGAAGTCTGTTCTTCGATCTCATATTTAGGAGCATGATATTAGATCGTTAGCCCTTAGATGGTAATGCATTTCAGTCTCTTTATTTGCCTATGTGTTAGATATGTTTTTTTTCTTTCTTATTGGTGATCATTTCCATAATTATTCACTAAAACTATTTTCTTTATTGATGAATCTTGCATTTGCATCAACTAGGAGAGCATCTAGGTTACTCCTTTGAGGTTTATCTGGCATCACGTCTCTTATGCTTGTTGGGCTAGACCAGACATTTCTCAATCAACAATTGGTCATTCTGTTTTCATGAATGGTATTCTTTTCTGTTGGTGCAGTGGCATAAAGGGATACTTGCAAGATACAATGCCATGGTAAAATTTTTATCCATGACTTCTGCCCATGGTATGTTGTACCTTACCCAATGGTACCGAGCATATCATAACATACCGGTCCGGTACCGGTATTGGTACCAGTGACGTACCGTGTACCATATCATACCGACACTATGATAGTGTGGCACCGGTACGGGATTCGATACCGGTACGGCGAATCTTGCTGCTAACATAGCTGCAATCATTTGGATCTATCATCTTCTTGAGCAAATCTCCACCTTTTATAGTTGATGGTAGATGCTTTATTTTAAAAATTAAATTGAGATTGTTATTTCATGGGTTCTTTGAGTATTGTTTGAAACGGAAAGTCCAAATTCAGCAGCAATACTTTCTCCATCTATCCTGTCATCTCATCAGGTAGATGATATTTGGACAAAGAGTCATCCTTTTTTCAGAAGAACCTTTTCTTCTATGGAGGGTAGAGGGGATTTGCTGTATATAATCTATATACACTACCTTCAGTATTCTATATTATCCATGCACATTGTGATATGAATATGTGCTTATTATGTCCATTTGATGTCTATGGTAAGTTCATTGTAGATTATTACATCGGATCTTACACATATACGCCTCGAGAATATTATGATCAATGTATATTGTTTAATGACAACTACTTCAGCAAATTATTTGTTATTTAATCCACTGCATGGAATCCCTTTGCATATCAAATTCTCCAGAAAGTTGGAAAGAGATAATTGATAGTTTGATACTATTCGATGGAATTCAGCCCCTGACAAAAAAATGATTGTATGTTGCTGTTAGTTCCGCCAGCGATGAGAAAGTGTGTATGGTGTATGATGTGCCTCATACTGATTCAGTATTAATTCTTGTACTTCAGATGGCTGTGACAACATATAACACATCCCTACCAGTTGCTGAACGATACCAGAAAGGTTAGTGCATCTAAATATATTTTTCTGTTCCTTTTCAGTACCAATCATACCTCTTATTTGTATATGATAAAGCGGTTGCCTCGTATGCTAGAAAAGTTCTCATTTTGTTTCCAGGGAAAGTACAGTTTTCATTGGTTTGGAATTCAAGAAATGAGCACTCAGAGAATTCTAATAAGTTGCATGCTTTGTCGAATGTAAGTTTCCCATGTCAACATTGAAGCACAAGGGGAACTGGTCAATTCATGTCTTTTTACATATATCGCAAGCCCACATCACTTCGTAATTTCTATCAAATATTTTGCTTAGAAACATCGTCTCAAGATATTTGTATTACTTAGTTGTCATGTCTGTCTTGTCACTTTGCAGTTCTTGTGGAGAATTGGTGGACCAAACAGTAACACGCATTTAATCCACTCTATATGGGCTAATTTTCAGACATCAACTAGCAATGTAAGCTATCTGGTCTCTGTTGCTTGTTGCTTTTATGGTTTTGCGACATCACATTAAGTGGTGGTACAATAATTATTACTGAAGTGGTTGATATGAAAAGTTATAATATGGCAGTGGTTCTCTAATTTGGAATTGTATTTTGCTACTAAAGTTGCTTATTATGAAAAGTTATAATATCATTCACAAATCACAATGGATAGGTTTTGTACCAAAGAATGCACGTTTTGTTCTATCTATTTGTGCAAGGCATAGCTTGAATGTTAGATGAACTTGGATGTCATGTGTTGGCAAATGCTTCTCATTTGATTCCAATGTTGTCAACTTGACATACTTTCAGACACCAAAGAGCAATATAATCTACATCTATCTTGAAGTGTCCAGGGTATGAGCACTATTGCATTGTCTACACACATATGCGATGATCTCTTTGCTATATGATGTGGATTGATTAGACCTATTGGAAATGCTTTCTGCTTAATTTAGAATGTTTGCCATAATTGAACTTGTTTGATTTTATGATTTCTACATCATCCTTTCTCATCCTATAAAAAGGGTGGGCTAGCGTACGAGGCTTTGCCATTGTGGGGTCTGGGGAGGTTCAGATGAACACTCTCTTAGCCCAGCATGTGGAGAAGTTGTTTCTATGTTTCAAATCCATGGCACCCAGCTCACAATAGAGCAACCTTACCTTTATGCCAAGGCTCACCCTCATACTGTCTTATCGTATCTAGCGCAATATTTGACTGTTCAAAGTAGAGGCTGCAAACTTTCCTCCTTTCTCTTCTTTTGTTCAGCTGTAGCATAAGCGTATATTGTATATTAGTGGATTTTCAGTTATATAGCCTGGCCTCAAACAGGCATTCAAAATTTTCATGATGTTCAAAAATTAATGGTGAACCGTTGCTTGATATTTTTGAGGATACAAATGTGTCAATTCCTTAAATTGACCCGATTCCGGTACCAGTTTAACTAATAAAATCATTCTTGTGAAATTTTTAGTTTGAAATCTTTTTTTCGTGGAGTTTCAGCAGCGGAAAACATAATTTCCATAGAATTTAATAGTTCTGATAATTAAGCTTGCCAATGCGCCACATTGTTGGCCCTAAATTAAGCTCCCGTCCTCTTGAATCATCAGCTTCCCTGTACATGCTATAAGAATCGCCAGCAAAAATGTGGCTTGTTACATTATCAATGTTGGGATCTGTAAATTGTAATGCGTTAGACTGGATTAAATATGGATCAGATTGTGGTTTGTGATTCTATCTTATGCCTTTTGAAGATGAGAAAGTTTCTAGTTGCAATGATTTGAATTTTTGAACAGATGAAGAGTAAAGTTATAACATCCATAAATACAAAATTTAGTTTCACTACTTCAGGCCCATGCATTACATGTGCTAGAGGATAATTACATTCCAATTTAATAGGCCCCTATAATGAGACAGCATAAAGATATTTCATCACAATCATGTTTGCAGTGTCTATACACTTCTTTGCCTTTATTTTTTGAGAAAGAACTATACTTTCTTCCTTATCCGGTAGTTGATCCTTATATGACATTCCAATAATATTCTTTCTCCTTTAAACAAACTAACGCCTAGACTAAGGCTATTGGAGCGTTAATCTTCACTCTAAGGACATCAAATCCAGTCCCTACTAATGTAGACTTTCTTTAAAAGAGGAAGCAATTTCTGGCACATCTCAAAGATACGAGATCTCTCTTTAGTAGCCCTTCAAACTCCCAACTCTCCCTTTTTTTGTTTGACATTGCTTTCTTGTTTGACATTGAATGGAGATAAAAATTGAATTTTCACATGGTTTTATTTGTTAAACATGATAAAATTGGATCTTGTCTCCATATTATCATATCATCTCTTGATCTAAGTATACATTTTGGTCCCAACAGGAGGATCCAGACATGCTCTTTATCCCTCAATCTGATTATATTATGGCTCATTTTATCTTCACCCCCTCCCCCCCCCCCCTCTCTCTTTTGCCTAAGAGTTCATTTGATATAGTGCAAATGATCAAATACATATTTTCTGATATTAAAATTTCTATTTCATGAACAGATAATCTTCGGTAACAGGTGGAGACATCTCCTGGGAGAAAGAGATTTCTGGGAACATATTGGAGGTGTTGATATCTCCTTGGATCCATCAAGCTTTGGCCAGGCAAATACACTGGTACATCTAAACTTCTTTTGGCTGTTAGTCAGAAGTATTTTTTGGAACCAATGCATGCAGATAAAAAATGACAAAGAAGTAGGCAAGTATGTATATGTGCGCATGTGTCAGTTTTAACTAAAGACTGGAGAAATATTTTGATGCCCATTTGTAATAATGAAACTAATATCCAATATTTTACCAACTTCTGTAAAAATTAAATTTTTATGAACTACACCATGAAATAATGGGTTAGGGTGATGAAACAAAGATTCGCTGACAACAAATAACAGAAAACCAATAGATTTTATGCTAAGAAGGTTAGTGGAAACTGTCTCTTGCTTAGGCAACTGAGAAAAAGTGGAACACATTGCCTTATCAACTTTTGAGAAAAAGACATCTGGTACATCAATATTAGGTGTTAACAAATGTTAGGATCAAGGAAGAAAGAGCTAAAAACTGTCTCTTGCTTAGGCAACTGAGAAAAAGTGGAACACATTGCCTTATCAACTTTTGAGAAAAAGACATCTGGTACAGCAATATTAGGTGTTAACAAATGTTAGGATCAAGGAAGAAAGAGCTAAAGTTGAAATTTTCTATGGCATGTTTGAAGGATCTGTGACCAGCATTATAAGTACTTGTAACGTGATTAGTACATGTTTTTCATTGATGTACATCACGATTTGCTGGAGGCTTATGTCTTTCCACTTATTATAAATGTATTGAATTCTTGAAAGTATCATGGTTTGTCTTATTTACAGGTCGTTGACGAGTCAAGGTTGAATTAAATGTGAATCCAGAATTGTGGATGAAAGCTTTGGAGAATTTAGGTCTCAAAAACAATAGAATTGAGAAGTAGAACATGATATGCAGTTTCAAGGAACATTAAAACTAATGAGCTTCGTTCAATATAATGATCAGGAGATACCACGTGATTATCTCATCATCTTGGATCTATTATAGGGAAGAACAGAGATATAGATGAAGACAAATCTAATTGTGCCAAGTGTATGAAGTGTCAGTGCGCTTAGATGATATTTTGTAATCATTGCATCCCTCCGAGAGTAAGAGAAAACTATTAAAAAATGATAAAAGGTCCAAAAATATTATTTTTCAGTATGTTAGAAATAAAGAAGGACCAGCACACAAGTTGATCATGGCAAACTTGGGTATTTTGAGGTGAACTTGTGGTAAAACTATAAAGGAGAGGACAAGGTGCTAGTACACTATAGTACGCCTTGTAGTTGCAGTGGAAAATTACCGGACAGGTATAGGAATGCCTAACAATGATCCAAGTTCGCTGATATAATTGGCTTTTACATTTGCATCAAAGGATTTGGAAGGAGGAGAAAATGAAAAATAACATGGATGGAAATTGTGAGAATCTTGTCATGCCAATTGATGTAGCTCTTAGTAGGCATCATTTATGAAGTAGGGTTTATAAAGCAGCTTTTGAGAATATACGTCTCAAAAATCAATAGAAACAAGACATAGGACATGATATGCAGATTCAAAGAACATTAAAATTATATGAGGCCCTAATCGACATTAATGGCCAAGAGATACCAAAGCGTGATTATGTGATTATCTTGGATCACTTATATAAGAAAACAGAGATATAGATAAAAACAAAATATTTGTGTCAAGTGTATAAATTTCAGTATCCTTATATGGTTTTGTTATCCTTGTATCCTTTGAGAGTCAAAGAAAAGTATTACAGGATGGCTAGAAGTTCGACAATATTGGTTTTTAGTACAACAGTGTTGCAGAGGTCCCGCACACAAGACGATCATGGCAGATATCAGAATTTTAAGGTGAATGTGTAGCAAAAATTGAAGGGATAAGATAAGGAGCTAGTAATGCTCTTTGAGTTGCGAGAATCGATTAATATGGTCAAGAAATGTGCAGCAAAAATCTAGTAATGTTCTGATATGATTTACTTATAAATTTGCATCAAAGGATTTGGAAAGTGGAGGGGAAGACGAGATAACATGGATGAAAGTCATGAGAAGTTTCTAGTGACAATTAATGCAGCTTTTAATAGGAATCATTGGTGAAGATAGGACTTATAAAGTTGATAATGATTAGATGATATACTTGATATTCGTGACTATGGTTATTATTATAACTTATAATAATTATCCTGGTTTATTCCAAAACAGTGATTAATGTTAAATGTATTAGATGTTTTGTTGCAAGATGTACTTGATGCTGGTTGATGTCGCTAAACTACTATAACTATTCTTGCAGGCTTTTAATTCCTTAATAAGGAAATTGCAGAAGTATGTTCCCTATGGATCATCTGTTGTTGATTTGTATGCGGGGGCTGGAATCATTGGATTGTCTGTATGTGCCACTAGGAAATGTAGGCAAGTTCCAATATTCAATTTACATTCTGTATGGGAGCATATTAGTGCTAATTTGATCTCAGTAGTATGAAGTACTAATTTCTTGTTTACAGGTCTGTGAAATGTGTTGAGATCAACAAAGAGTCTAAAGTATCTTTTGAAAAGTCAGTAAGCCGTCTACCAAAAACTATAGATTGCAGTATCAGTTGGCACAACACAGATGCTTCAGTTGTATGCACTCATTCACTCAGAAGCATAAAATTATCACCCTTAACATACATATTTGACTAGAGTTCTGGAAATCTAATGTGTCATCATGTGCATCATGATTAACAGGAACCCCTTTACTGGCTTGAGGGGTCAGAAGTTGTTGTTGTAGATCCTCCCAGAAAAGGACTGCACCCATCCCTGATTGATGCTTTATGCAATGTTGCATTGTCTGATCATAAGAGTAACGAGGCACCCAGAGGGTAATGGCTCAACATTGCTTTTTAATTTCTTTAAAATACTGGTTTCTTCGATGTTTTTATCAAGTTGCTTTCAACGTAAACTGTATTCCACAGTGCCACTGTAGAATATGTAGCAATTGAAATGTGTTTGGAACTCAAATTTCAACCCCTCCCCGCTAATGTATTAACTTACATAAATGTCTTTTGTCTTCTACACTCAGTTCCATCCAGAAAGTGAAAGATGAAAAGCGGCCATGGATTCTACGTTCAAGGGAAGCTTCTGTTCGCGTAGACAGCAAAACAGCTTGGGAGAAAAGTCAAACATTCGCTGAGACTCTTATTTATATTAGTTGCGGATGGGAGAGCTTTAAAGAGGTATTGCTAGTCAATGCATTCTAACTGGATAATTATCATTGCTTGGGTATTTTTATTTTTGTCTATGTTTCTTATGAGAATCTTCTTGCTTGTACTAGTTGTATATATTTCAGTTTGATATTCCTCTCTGTTTTTGTGGAGAGTATCATGTATTTGTTATATTTTTCAGCAAAATTCCTTTTTGCTGATTCTTTTGACTAGGATACTTATTCAACAGGATTGCAGGGCTTTGCTATCTAGTAAGGCTTGGCATTTGGAAAAGGCTCATGCTTTCAACTTGTTTCCCGGCACTGAGAGGTATTGATTTCTAATAACACGAAGGCATCAAAAAAGAGCCCATGTTGTTATTCTTTTGTAAAATTTTCCTTCATGTGCACTCTGGGGCTGCATTGCAACTACATCACTTCTTTTAACCCTGTTAGAGATATCCTCTCCCATGCCCTCTTCTGTAGTGTTTATGTCATGTAACGGAAGTGACTTCTTTGGTGATTCTCGTCCCTCATTGCTAATATGTTCCAAGACCTTTCTGGCATTTTGCAGGTCGTGTCATTTCTTTTGGTTCAGCTATTTTTGAAGTGTTATCCTCTAGAACTTCATAATTCTTTCTTTTGATAGACTCATCAACCAAAAGGATTCATCTTAATCTCAATGCTTTGCATTAAAAATTAAAAAGGATTTATAAAGTTGGGGGCACAAACCTGACATTTAGTGAAGAACTTTGCCACTTCGAACTCCATAGTATTTTCATAAGTTGCTTTTATGTACATGCCTTAAGCACTGTATCAATTCAGTCTTTGATACTCCTTCAGATTAGATCTCTCTGTGATCCGCCTCTTGCCTTTTTTAAAATATATTGAATTTCTCACCTAAATTGCTTAAGAAAATTGGCTCAGCAACTAACCCCCTTGATGGAGCCAAATTTGTTTTCCGAAATCCTCACTAGTTGTTTTATTCAACAAACATTATACCATCCTTATTCAACAAACTTCGTAAAATAAGAACATTGTACCAACTTTCTGAAGTATTCTTGAACTCGATAAACATTGTTTATACTATCCTGATTCATTATGCATTTGTCACAGTCCAAAACCATTTGTTTGCACTTTGCAATTTATAATCTGAAAAGAATCATTAGTACCCTCTTTTGAGCTCAGCTTGTAAAGGTTGTTGTTAAATATTTAAAATCGTTAGCTCCTTAACCACCTTTGTATTTTGTTTTAGCTTTGAAACTTATATATTTCCTAGCTTTTTCACATTTGTCAGAGACTGCATTTTGTATTTATTAAGTGTCCCTTGCATGAGTCTTTTACTTTTGGACACTTCAAGCACTCTCATGCTAGTTCTGTAAAGCATTTAAACAACTGTTCCCACATTACATCATGTTTTTGTTCAGTAATTCATCTGGGAATTTGTTAATTCTCCTTTTAGAGTATGTTGTGAAATTATTGGATATCTTTCTTGCATGAGTCTTTTACCTTTGGACACTTCAAGCACTCTCATGCTAGTTCTTTAAAGCATTTAAACAATTGTTCCCACATTACATCATGTTTTTGTTCGGTAATTCATCTGGGAATTTGTTAATTCTCCTTTTAGAGTATGTTGTGAAATTGTTGGATATCTTCTAGCTCTTTCTATGTTCTACCCTGTCTGAACACATATATGACAATTAGCCTACATTATGAGGCCACACACTCACAAGGAATAATCACAAGGAATAACAATTACAATTCTTACATGTCGCTAAGAGGAAAATAATTTATACCCAGCAAATTTCTGCATGCTTTTGTAAAGCCTGATTTTTTTTTAAAAAAAAAAATCATTTTCATAACATGTATTTGTTATAAAGTATATGGTGTAGAATCTGTAGATATTCAAGTATCTTTTGTTTACCCTGTTGTAGCTACACCACACCAATATACTTTTGAGTTTTAGGCTCTAGCTAGCCTAAAGTGCACATGCACTTGGAACATTAACTATTTATTCCGTGGTTTAACTTACATTATATTAATCAGACACTCTGATACCGTCTATGATTTGAATGTTTTAGTCTGACATTATAACTGAAGTTTGTTAGAATTACTTTCAAGGGTTTCATTTGGAGTTTATTTGTTTTCATTTAACCTTCTGAGATGTCTGAAGTAGAGTTATTTAATGTAGACTTCTGAACTAACAGTTCTTCCATCAGAACTTATTTTAGTGTTCTTCAAAAATCATGAAATTGAAGTCTTGTTAGAATTGGGTAGTTGGATCTAATTGTGTCTGATTAGGATGGCTTGGTCGGATCTGATTTAGTCAAGTCAATACTAGTTGGTCAAGTTTGGTTGGTCAGATTGGGTCCAGTTGGTTGGCTCTGACTGGTTGGGTTAGATCAGGTTGTAGTCAAGCAGTGGCATGATAGGTGAGAACCAACTTTGATTCTTCTTAGACCATTGTTAAAATGGTAAGTATACAGTACCATTGTCCAGCTAAAGAGTGATGGTACTGCAATAACTGCAATAATAACAATGAATCAACAACATCGATATTATTGAATATTTTGACCATGATATGATTTTATGGAATAACTTGGAAATTTTTTGTGGTTGTTTAAATTACTCAAGGGGTCTAATTTCTTCTATTTAGGTGAGTATATCATATATGATTTAGGTTATGCATTTTATAAAACCCTATGAAATAATAGGTCCGACTTCTGAACAACAATGTTGAATTACTGTAGGAAGATTGCAGTTTTCCAGTAGTTCTGTCTTGGTTTAATGACAAGTCTATTTAGTTAGATTGGCACAACTCCATTTATCTTTGTTATACAACTCTGCTGAATCCTTTCTCAACAGTTAGATGCAACTGTATATTTTGCACTGCAGTTCAGTGTGGGGAAGTTTTTCTTTCGTGTGCTTGGAGAATCCTCTTTGTTGTCCCAGCATTTGCTCCTATCGAAATCTTAATCATTAGATCGCGTGATGCATTTGATATTTGCATGCATATAAATCCTTACTATCTTTAATTTCACAACTAGATAAACTATTCTAAGATTTATCTTACCCGGATCCTTCAGTTTAGCCTTAGGTACTTGCACCTGACGCATGAAAACATGGCTATGAATCATTGATTCAAGTGCCTTTTTTTTAAATTTTATTGGTGGGGTTGGGGAGGTTTGCAAGCTTACATATAGGAACGATCTGATGTTAACTTCAAAACATGCACTAGCACAGAGTCCATTTAGCATAGATCATGAACCTATGGAGCTAGATTAAATTTGAGATGCCGGGAAGATCTGCTGAACCCTTTCAATATCTAAATCTAAGCCTTTATTCATCCTTATAATACGTTGGTTGCATCCCTTGCAAAGTCTATCTTCTGCACTCGGATGCTAGACTTTAATAGTTGACCAGCAATTTTATGTCTTTGATATTCCATGGTGAAGAGTTCTCTGCTACCATTTTTTTTTATTTGGTATTTTGAAATGAACTGAAGAAAAAATGGAAAAAAAATAATTTTGTACAACCTTCTAATCTGATGCTGAGGTTGTGATGATTGATTACTATTATTGCCAGAATCTTACAGTTCAAGATATAAACTTCTACAATCCAGATCAGAATGCCCTTAATGTTCCTACTTGCATCCTTGCAAAAGGGTCATAAGATCTGCATTATGGATCGTGTCATACAATCCTATATATAGATCATGAGATCCAACTTGATTATGTTATTGCATATTAAGCCAAGTGGCAGCTCCTTTTCATATAATTCTTTGTTTTTTTGGCTTTTAGAATATTTATCTGTCACTTAGCCTTCAGCTCATAAATGTCAGTCCCTTCGAAAGTTTTCAACTTCTGAAAAGTAAGATAAAATAATTTTGTGGAAGCAGGCTATGTCTAGGAGGTTTATCTCCGAATTTTGGTCTTTAAGGCTTTTCTCAGTCTGTAATTTTTGAATCTCATGGTGTGTATCAGTCTTTGGTTTTCATTTTTTACCCTCATCCATTTTTGTGCTTTTGTTAGTCTATACCTCACTGGGGGTTTCTATTGTGGCTTTTATTTCATCATCTTAATCAGATTAACCTAGATAGTATCTTCCCCTATCTTTCTTAGAAAAAGATAAAGAATTTACAGGTCATGGAGGCGAGGCAAAATCTTCTTATTCTTGTTGTCATTTGTCGAAATCTCATTGTTTAAGGTGATTCCTTTTCATTTTTCATGCAGTTTCCAATTAACTCCTTTGTTTTTAATTTTGATATTTTAGATTTTTAGATTTTTTCAAAGAAACTGGGAGAACTTTAGTATACATGAATCGGTCCATAGTGCAGCTCTATATAAATTACTTCAATGATTTTTGACTCCATCAGTTTCTTGACAATATTGTTGATTAGTCATCACATCATGTATTCTGTCCTCCAACTGACAAGTAACAATCAACTTGGGTGGATGGGCTGAGCAAGAAATTAGTTATATACCATAAAATTGAACTTGATAGTTTCTTGTTTTTGTATAACTTAGATCTACTTATGATTCATCCTGAACTTATCACTAGTTCACCACATGTTTTCTGTAAGTTTGATTCATTATATCATGCAGTTAGTTTGCCCTACTACTTACCTATTAGATCATAAACTATAATATGAATGCAGCATTGAAGTTCTAGGTGTGTTCAAACGTGGTCCACGGGTTGGCCAAAAGAAAAAGAAAAGAGGAAAAACGAAGAGAAACAAGTGAGGCAATAGCGTACTAACTGCAACCATGCAAAGTATTTCACTGAATGATGACAAGGTATTTTCATATACTCTTTTTTAATATCATGTTACAGACAATGTGTTAGAGAGAGTTTCCTCTTGATGGATGAATATTTTTTAAAAATGTGAGGATCATAAGAATGATTTTGGCCTGTTACATGTTTAGCAGAGTTCTAGTGGTTCTCATTCTTGTCCTACTTGCTAGATCAGGGAAGGCAGCTGAAATGTCATGCGCTCTGAGATCCTGTGTTCTCAACCAGTACATCTGGCTATTGACAAGTTCAAAAATAAGAGAACACACAAAGAAAAGGTTAAAACCAAAGGAAGATACATGGAACAACTCAGAAGAATCACGATATCTCTCCATATCTGATTGTGGTAACTGGTGTATTTTGTAAAGATGAGCAATAGAGTGCACTCCTTGTTTCCTATTGTATCAAAAAAAAATTCTGGACAAAAAGAACAAGATACTATATAAAAAAAATTCTTGAATGATATGCTGACATGCCCGAATTCCTTTAAGAAAGGAGCTCAATTACATATGTTAATCTCTCTTTTCGGTACAATATGTATATAATTTAGTTCCATATTTTTTATTAAAAAAGATGTGCAAATAAAGCAAATGTTACCAGGCATTTTTGCTAGACGGTATTACTGCATTTCTGAAAATTTCATGATTTTTATTGTATTCCTTATGCGAATTTTTGGTTTTCTTCATGGGACTGGTATATACACAGCAACTTCACCAAGGACAGCATCAGATCCTCTTGGTTTGGCAAGCTATCCCTAACCACTAATGCTATTATGCAAATTTCTTTCCCTAAAATTATAACATAATTGAGATAAACAAAATATAGGAGTAGTGGTGTAGAGGTAGGGGTGAGAGAGAGTTTGCTTCTCTCTAGAAGAGAGGGTATTTACTTCTCGAGTCCAAAATCAATAGTGGTTATACAAATAGAAAACCCATACAATTGATCATGATTTATGCCATTAAAAATACTTAAAAATCAAAATCATATATTTTGATAGTCTCTAATTCATCAAATGGGTGCACAAGCAGTTAAAGACATGAAGAAAAATGTCTAATTTTTTGTCCGCTTCATGCATAAGTTAGAGACCATCAAAATATGTGATTTTTGGTTTTTAGGTATCTTAATTATATAGATCATTGCCAGTGGTGTAAATTTTCGATTGAGATGCCCTTTTATTGATTTTAGAGTTGAAAGAACTATATAACTTCTCTTAAGATGAGCAAAATCCATATATATGGGCATCACTTTTATTGCATATTTGGTAGACCGTAATGCTACATTAATGCTAACATTTAGTGAATAACATTAATTGTTTATTCCTTACTGAATTATCTCCTTACCTTTCTTCATTGTTATTTACTTTGAAACAGTCCTGAGCAGATCATCATATTACCAGAAATCCGGGTTTTTGGTTGTGTTTGCTTTGTTCATGACTTGAGTCTTGTTCGAGCAATTTAGTGCTCACTTTACCAGATTTAGAATCATTCATTACAGGTTCCCATTTATCTTTGCAGGTTCGTCTTTATTTTTGCATTTTATGCATTTATTCTAATTTGGAAAGCTGGAGGTCCAAGATCAAATATTACTTTTTGTGTTTTTCCTTTACAAATGTTTACTATCTCGATGCCAATGTTTACAGTTTTAACTCTTGGTATTTATTTTTTGCTTGGTGTCTTCTTACCCTTCTTCATTGCCATATACTTGGAAGCAACCCTGACTCGACTGTTATGTTACTGGGCTTTTACTGATTATTTCTACAACTTTAGTGCTTATTGTCTTAGATCTGGTGTTTGTCATTTCCAGGTTAATGTTTAGCCTGATGGTGTTGGTTTTTATTACTTCATGCTCAGTATTTATCCAAATCTGGAAAGCAGGAAATCCGAGATGAGATCTTGCTTTTTCTGCTTATCCAATAGACTGCAGGTCTTCAGTATGACAATGTTACCAGTTACTATCTAATAGTAATCGTCTATTCTCTGCTGAGTTGTCTCTTTACCATTCTTCCTTGCTATTCATGCGGGGTAGCCTTGACCTCACCATCATGTTAACCCAGCTTCGACTACTTATTTCTGCAACTTTTGGTGCTTAATATCCTAGACTTGGTGTGCATCATTTTTAGGTTTCTATTTATCTTGCCCATATTGGTTTTTTATCATTGCATGTTAAGTATGTATTCGAGTCCAGAAAAGGAGCAAGTCAGAGATGTGATCTGGCTTTTTTTTTTTCCTTATTGAGTAGATTACAAGCCTTTATTATGGCAATGTTATTGGCTACTACCTAACGTTAACTGTTTATTTCTTCATTGCTTTTTACTTAGAACTAGCGGTAACTTGACCGTCATGTTACCTGCTTTTACTGTGTACCGTTAATTTTAGTGCCTACTTGTCAAGATTTAGCAATTTATCTTCTTGGGTTTTTGTTTATCGGCCTAATGTTGGTCTCTTATTCATCCCTTAAGGGTATCATGAGAAGCATTTTTTTGTTATTCGTAGTAGTAATAGAGTCCTAGCGATAAAGAGATTAAGGCCCCATTTGGGAGAGCTATTGGAGAGCCAAAAAGTACTTTCTGGCCCTTCAAAAGTACTTTTAGATGAAATAGAGGTGTTTGGCAAAAATTTCAAAAAATTGTTTTAGCTTTTTCATAAAGTTAAAAATAACGTTTTGGAAGAAGCTCCATTTTGGAGCTTTTCGGAAAAACACTTTTAGATTCGGTTGGAAAGCTATATTTTTTACCAAAATATCCATAATAAAATATAATAATTACACAAAATATCCCTTTAATAATTGTTTAGCCAATTTTATCATCTAACTAAAAAATTTGTTATATCATGAAAAATTTATTTATGCTAATAATTATAATATTTTATATTTTTATTATTGTATTATACTATAAATATAATATTATATTACATTATATTATAATACATTGATATGTTATGTTAAATAATTTAATATTATATTGAATTACTATGCTATAGTATAAAATATTATATTACTATATTATAATAATATTATATTATATTACAGTAATATTATACTATATCATATATTTATGTATTAATATATATTATATTTTATTATACTCTGTTGTATAATACTATACAATGTTCTTTATGATCATTTTGTCATACCAAAAGTATTTTTTCAGTTTGTTTACCAAACACATATTAAAGTGGCACAGCACTTTACAAATATAATTACTAAACAATTTTTTATAAAAGCTCTACTTCAGAAAGTTCTATTTTCAGAAGCTCTACTTCTAAAAATTTTACTGCCAATAGCTCCCTCCAAACAGGCGGCCTAAGCATCCGGAATAGAGAGACAAAGCAACTTGAAATATCTGGCAGCATCAAGAGGCAAAAAAAATCAGACGCCCACTTCATTTTATGTTTGAAATCGGTGCATTATTCTTACTTATCAGACGTTATAATAATCTGAGTGAGAGTCTGGGAAACTTTTTGACATCGTCGATCTTAGCTAGGGGGAGCACCTTTCCATTGTCGCAGGCATTGATGTAGAGCATGTAATACAGAGCTCATGAATTCCCAAGCGTTGTTGCTTGTCATAAGGCATCGAAATGCAGAGGATTACATGCGGGCGGTTAGACACATGAGATAATAACATACCATCTTCCCCGACAGCTGGGGATGGAACTGCCCACGAATCTGTTAGCCGTATAAGAAGGATTGATATTTCTAGTCTTGCTTCAAACCCGAGGGAAAATTATGACATCTAAATATAACACATCAAGCCTACGCTCCACTTCAGCCTGCTCTTCTAGGCAAGCCCATTTCTGCTAATTTGTAGCTCTTGTCCTGATAGAGGGAAGTAGACTCCTCCATGCCGCATAAAGCATACAAGAAGCACTTCATGATAATGCTTAAACGCACAAAATTTGATGTCCAATCTTACAAGCTATACAAACTGAAAGTCAGTTCCCGAGGAAATACAGCATTTTAATGCTTCAGGACTGATACAAACAACCTCAAATGTTGACACGAGACCACAGTAATTAGCATGACGTTGACGTACATAAATAACATCAAAAACGTTGTGCCAGAAGCTTACACCACTGCTTTCTTATATGGGGTCTGACAACTCAGTAGTAAATCCGCAACAAAAAAAGAAACTCTTCTCAAATCATAAAGGAAACAGCCATGTTACTTCTCATTGGTGAACTTTTTAACAAATTTGATGAAAATAAATGAATATATTTACTATACATCAAGCAAATATCTAATGTGCACTGCTCTCACTGGAAACGAGCCAGCACTAAAGAATAACAAAACTTTAGATATTACCTTGAGGAAGCAAAACCAACTTAGTGCATGCTTTAATGCACCACTAAACTTCAGTATAGAATTTCAATAGATCCAACAACTCATGCATCAATTCTTGGATAGGATCCCAATCCATTGGCATCAGAATTTGAATACAATGATGATGGTTGCTCTCCTGAATAAGCTATCTTCCTGGATCGGGGATTCTTGGGAGAAGCAGCATACGACGCGCTGTAGTCATTATTAGTATAGAACGATGAAGGAAGCCCATGGATCTTTGGCAGACCAGTTCCATCAGTGTCTAGAATATAACCCTTCTCAACAGTTTCAGCTTCAAGTGGTATCTCGTCCAATGTCTAGTCACCAAAAGAATGAAATAAACACAGAAGCATAGATGCAAATATTTAATAACACATTAGTCTTCCAGCTTTTAGATATAAATAGCACCTACCCTGTAAGCTTGCTGCAAAACTTTGAGTGTCTCCCGGATCCGTTTCCTTTTAGCAGCTATGTCATCGGGTTCTCTTAACATGTCTTCGAAGAGATTTTCTCTACATTGACAACACAACCATCACACAAGATTCTTTCCTTTTTTTCTTTTTCCAGAGAACAATAATATACTGATGGATCTTAATTTCCCAGTTTAAGCTGTGGGGACATTGAAGTTTAGTGCTATAATTGAGAATTGTAATAAATGAAATGAAACGGGCCTATAAACCTAGTTTCAAGAGTGATAAGCCATTATACCTGTAAAGTTTTCTAATAAAAACATTATGCAGCTCCCGCTTTGTATGATTAACCTGGACAGGTGGCAAGGGAATTAGTTGTCTCACAAGTATTAACTATAACTATAATTATATGGGGTGTCCACTGTCACCACTGTTTTTCTAAACGCAATATTTCATTGCAAGCAACCAACATATTATGCAAGGAACCGATAGTGAAATATCAAGCTGACAAACTGAAACATCAAGCAGACAAATTCAAATAATTTAAATCCATCCAAATATGAAACAAGTTTACATCGATCATTCATTAAAACATTTGTTTGTCATTAATATTAGAAAATATCTAGTATGGATTATATATTTACATAGGAAAAGGGGGAAAAGAAACACGAAACAAGATGGACACATAATAACATAACGATGATTGTTGCATAAGATAATAGGAGTAACCGTAAGTTTGTACTCAATGAAAACAAGCCACAATAACATGTCATACAAGGCTTGGGATGTGTTTGACATAATTTGGTGTTCATGGGAAGCACATTCAGGAACAGAATCATTTTGCCAAACTGGGAAAACAAGGAGCAAATGTCTCAAAGTGCATGCGGAAACACCCAGTATACATGTAAATATGCAACTATTGTCTTTCATATTGCACATGCATGAGGAAGCAATGAGCTATGAACTCCTCCCAGTTACTAAGTTAACGAACTCCACCTATCACCATATTTTAGCTACAGGAATTATGATAATTCATGATTAAGTTTTTCTATGTTGTTGGATATGAAAGACTCGCCTATAGGCAGTAGAGGTTTTTTCATTTGTAGAGCTTTGGACAGCAGACCTCTCACTGGTAGAGCTTTTAATAAAAAACTTATCACAGCTTGGTAACTATAATTCTGAAGTACTATGAAACTTTAACATCTATTGGTAACTAAACTAAGAAAGTGTTTTTAGTATTAAGAAATGACAATAAAAGACATTGCATACTGCTTTCAATTATCTATCTGTATTATTAAAAACTATTATTATAAAGGATTCTTAATTTATAAGTTATTTAGTTTGATATTTTAATCTATATAATGTAAGTAAATATCCAATATAAAATACAATAATATTCATAATACTATTATATTATAATATAATAAAAATGTTATAAAAATTTAATCTTCTAATATTTTGTAAATTATTGTACTATAATAATATTATTGTAAAACATAATATAACTATATATGATAAGTTATTATAATATATTATAATAACTTAACATTATTATATTATCATAATATTGTATTGTAATATTATATTATTATTACTATGTTATATTATATTACTGCTTATATCATTATTATACTATCTTAGGTTTGTTGTCTTTGTGGAATTTTTATTAAAATGAAAACAGCTCCCTGATGTATCTAAAGTAGAGCTTTTACCCAAAAGTTCTAAATTGGAGCCTTCCCAAATAGACTTTTATTAGCTTTTAGAGAAAGTAGAAAGCTTTTTAAAAATTTTTGCCAAACACATCAAAATCACCTAAAAGAGCTTTTGCCCCTCCAAGAAGCACTCTTTGCCCCTCCAAAAATAATGCCAAAAGGGACCTAAATCTATAATCCACAACATTAGTTGCAGCTATCATGAAATTTTAGTAGTTCTATAATGCAACTATATCCAATGCTTTAATTATTGAACCATACCAGGCAGCATGGGACTTGGAACCCATACAACGGCATAGTGCACCTCCATACCAACACCTGGTTTTGCTATCCCAACTCTAATATCATACCAATGTGTCAGTGCAAGCGTGAACCATACCTACCATATTGTTCTAGTAAGGCTGGGCTCAGGACCAAAACTTAGAACATTGGTTACATCTTACAACAATATTTTTCTTAAAAGTACAGAAAGTTATGCAGCAATGACAACCAAACAAAATACCACATGCATATAAATCAATATCATGACTTGACTAGACTAGAGTTACATCTTCAAGTCAAAATTAACCTAACCATACTGCACTTCATTTTTAATGGCGTTAAAATGACGACTTTAAATCTCTGTGTTTATTTAAGTGCCTAGAACATTTATATATTCTCCTTACAGATGAAGTTTAAACTTTTCTAAAATGTTAGACAATCTGAAATCAAGAGGCAACTATGCAGAACCTGGAAGAAAAGGTGATTTTGATAACTTAAAGAACACATGGGCCTGCTGGAATAAAAGAATAAACACAAAAAGATTAACAGATTCTTTATATACTAAATAACTCATTTACCAGGAAGTGCATAATTGCCTTTGGCACAGAGTCCTCGATACTTTTTCTTACAATATCATAATACGACTTCAATAACAATTTTGTGATAGCTATCTCCAAAGCCTCCTGATCTGTCTGATTCTCTGAGGGCTTTAGGATGACTGGTGGCTGACCAATAACAACATAAATTACACACTGGATGCATGCAACCAAATAACGAAGTAGAGCAGCTGTTAGACAAGTTGTAAGAACACTTACCTCCCTTAACTGGATCATAGTGAGGGAATGTTCAACAGTGTAAGCAGGTGTATTGTAAGACTTGTTCAATGAACTGTCTTTTCCAGATGCACGATCCTCACTAGAACCAAAAATTGATGAAAAGCCCCAGCTTGATCCAGTTGTACCTCCTGCAATCACAAAATCGGATGGTACTGAGGAAGTTTGGTGAAGTAGTTGCAATATAAGTCCAAATTTTCATATCTATGCACACAAGAATGCACAACGGCGGCTAAGGAGGGGATTAATGCAACTAAAATTGACCAGATATCAAGTGCATGCGACAAATAATAAGAAATAAAAATTCCTATTTGATAGAGTTGAGATGCTGCATTAAGTTCTAATACTTTTCCCTAGAAAATAAGATATCCAACTCCTTATTTTTTTTTTCTTTTCAATAGTGAAAATGATCAAAGGCATCAAAGAATTGGACTTTACATCTTTCCTTGCTCTAAATTAAACTTAAATTTTACTTACCAGATGAACCTGGCCTTTCAGAATCCCCAGAAGGTCGAACTCCCTGGTCATTACCCAGAAGGCAGAAGATAGAAAACCATGTCACTGGACAGGGCATAGACAGAACATATTTGCATATCTCATGCGATATCAAATATTAACAATAACAGCATAGAAACAAAAGTTGACCTGAAGGGCATCAGAAATAGCTCCATTTGCAGCAGATCTGGCAAGGATAGCTCGAGATTTCAGACTCTTTTCAGATGCTTGTAGCTTATCAGAATCTATTCCATCCTGCAACAGAACATATATTGTTGCTCCAAGATAAAGCCAAAAACATACCAGGGAAAGAAACAGTAGTTTTCACGCAAAGGATTAACCCAGTTCTGAAGCAAATCAAAATAATGGTTAAGAAAATAATATAAGGTGATTTGTTATTCACCAATAAAATTTAAGGCATAGAATAGATGCTCAAACTCAACTGTTATATGAAACCCTATGACAATTCCAACAACAAACCTTCCTTTTATTTTTCTTTATTTATATGAAACTAGTACCTGATATTTTCTTCCAAAAATAATATTGTTAAGGATATCTCAAAAAAGGACAAAGTTTAAAGAAAACAACAGGGACATCATAAATTTTTGGCATGATATTATAACCTGTGCATTTAACTCTTGAATATATATACATGCATCTGCTTGTAGGTCGCATAGCAAAAAATAGTTGTCGAATGATCATTATCCTTCCCAACCAAATGCTCACGACATCTTTAACCATCTCATTGGCCTATTTGCAAATACACGTGCAATCATCTTACAATAAGAAGACAGATGTTCAGATGCAGTTGGATTACAATGAATCACGAGGTTTATGTTGTGGGCTTCTCATCTAACAAGAATATCACAACTGAATTATCTGAACTAGAAATACAGTTCATAAAGATAGATTTTAGCAACAACAATCATGCTTAAAATGAGTTGAAAGAAGACTGTACCAAAAGCAAATAGCTTTGTCTTTTTCCAGAAAAAGTTTTTAAAATTGTGATCCAAAAACATGTTGTCCATTCTCCAATTTGAGGATGTACTTTAAAGCTTATTTGACAAAAACAACACCCAAAAACCATAATAAGATTTAAATGAAACTTACAATAGACAATAATACCAAAGAGCAATAAAATGTCAGGATGAACCTTGCATTAGAAAGAGGAATCACATGCCCAATAGGCCAAACATGATTATTGCTCTTCCAAAGGGCTGTTGGTCTTTTTGACTTGGAAGAATGAAAATTGCATGAAACAACAAGGCATGAAATCAAAATGTCGAGGTAGCCAAGACTTTGAACTAAATGGGTCTATTTTTTGAAACCCATATCAGACCAAGGACCTGTGGATATATGCATCTGATCTTAGAAGGTCAAAACCTGTCCCAGATTGTTATGGTTGGGTTTGCAAATTTGTGTTTTCTCAAAAGATATATACTTCCACTAAAAGCAGCAAATGTGGAATGCATAAATTCTCAAACAATTAGCCAGTCCAACAGTATTACTATATGTTCTCAATAAGGTCTTATGAAAAAGGGACAAAAAAGGGGAAAAAATAAATAGACATTTATAGAATTAACATACCTCTAAGTCTACTATGTGGTTAGCTACTTAAGAATAAGAGAACAAATATAGCACTATATAATAAAACAACATTAAAACAAAAAATAGTGAAAAAGCAAATATGCTGTGATATCCAACACAAGTTATTATTTCTCTTAGTTCAGCTCTAAGTCCAAACACCAGGAAACATTAAAGATTCAAAATTTGGCATACTCAGGAACATTAAGAAAAAGAGAAAAAAGCACCTTAGATCTCGGCACTGATGCTGATAACCTTGAAGATTTAACTTGCTGCTGTGCAATCTCTACAGCCTTACTGCCACCGATAAAATTTGGATGTGAAGTGTTTATATAATCCATCTGCAAAATCAAGTACTCAAATCAGCACGTCCACTGGATCAATGAAAATGCATATGGCCCAATTCCAAGAAAAGAACAAATATATTACAGGTAAAGCTTAGAAAGTAAGAATACAGCATCAAATGGCACAAGACATCAGCCAATTTTTCTCAAAGCTATTGACCAGATAAGCTCAAGAGGTTGGCAATTCATCATTTTTTACATCTAGGAAAACATTTCATTGGTGCCAAAAGAGGAAATACATGTTATTTCATTGTCTAAGCTTGAAGGTGAGCATGTGTAAAGTACTGGTGCATATTGCACCTTACGGTAAGATACTGTCCTTTCTTTTGGGGATCAGAGGGTACATCCCTTAGTAGTGTTACATACAGGGTTTTTAACAATTCATATAAGTTGTTGAGACAGTTCAACAAGCCTCTTTACAACATAATCCAGTGAGGGATGTGTTTAAAACCAAACTAGTTTCATAGCAAATTGGAATGAGGTCCAAGTATGTGTCTACCCTTATGACATCATGCTTCAGCTCAGCATGCCATAAAATTGACGAGTCCAAGGGACCCATTTCAATATTTCATTTCATCCATATGCTTAGATCATAAAAGAGAATGGGCCCTATTAAATCTGTACTGAGTTTGCATGCAACACGAATGACCTGTATTATTTTCAGTAACTGGATGGGTTATCTTCAATGCTTGAGGCAACCTACTAGGGTGAACAAAGAACTTTTAGGTTTTTTTTAACTTTTTTTTTTTTGGTGTACAGTTATAAGGTGCAGAAATTAACACTATGCTTGATGAACAATCACATAAACAGTTCTCCTGGCTTCAATAATGAGAGTCAGCATCAAGGACCCGTAGGCTTTACATCATGAGAAAACAAATATAAGTGTGGAAGCATGTTAAAATGGCCAATCAAGTACCAGTCATTTGCCCAATACATCAATCAATACCAACAGTTAAAACCAAGATTCGCCGTCTTGGTACCAGATCCCGTACCAGTGCCATACTAGCACAGTGTCGGTACGGTATGGTATGAAACTTTTTTGGTATACCGAGTGTTGGTACGCCACCCGTACAGAATACCAGTATGGTATTGTACGCCTCATACCGCCCAATTCGGACTGGTATTACGTACCATGGTTAAATCCTTCATAACATACAAACCTGAATTAAGGAGCGAATGTTAGCAGTCAGCATACAAAAATTGAGAATTGGAAGAAAAAAAATGCAAAACAGGTAGTATCGATGAATGCAAGCTTTCCAGGCATGTTCTCTTTCATGAGATTCGCAAGAAGTATCCACCATGCACAAAAGTAACAGAATAAAACTACTATCTTGTCCAAACCTCCATTTCAATAATGTGGGTTATCATCGTCTCTGCAGGCTGAAGGCCCTCTCTTAAGAAATTCCCGATTACCTCATCCATGCACTTTCGAAGGACAGGAAACTGCTGAAGCTCACTAGCTAAGGAACGGTGGCTCATCTACAAAGAGGTTGAAGAAGAAAAGGCAAAGGAATAATTCAGTACTGAGTTTAAAGTTTTTAGATTTTTTTATTTATTTTAAATTTGGAATGAGTCTAGACCTTAATTAATTCATCATATATAAATTTTGCACACTGAAGGCTTGGATCTAACAAGCGGCCTATTTGCCTTCGTACGAGAACCTCAAATGGCACCTAAATGTTTGTTCCAGAAAAATGGACACTGTAAGCATTCAAATAAGAGGATACAAGCATAATGTATAATCTTTTTTCTTCGCATCCAAAGAAGAATGGCATCAGTGGACAGCTATCACCTCTGGTACAAACAAAGCACTTTTAGGACCAGTTGCATTTTGAATAGCCATGCGGATATCTTCATCTGTTATGGCTTCACAAGGATCAACTTCCTTCAAAAGAACACAGTGAGTCACCAATGATATTCAACATAAAGGAAGAAAGAAAGCTCAAAAGTGAAGCAACCAAGACAAAAGCACATTTACATAAAAATCCTATAAATATTATTGGTTAAACTGTTCTAAGCGAAAGGCACTTTCAAAATCAAGTAGGTAGTGAACAGCTCTAAAAATAAAAATTGGTGGAAGTTTGAAATATATCTAACAGATAATATTTCAAACTTGACATGTAAAAGTAATTATGTGGACCTCCAAACTCTTCACGAAGATGGACTGGAAAATATAGTGTATTCGTGCTCCACCAGAAAGCTCCGCTGTGGACAATTCCTCATTTTTTCCTTCCACCATTGATGAAAAAGCTGCAACAAACAAATAATTACAAGTTCCAAGAATGTAAATAATACATAACAAAACACACAAATATGGTGTGAATAGAAGTACAATAAATTCAAGCATTGACAAGTATACCACCCCACGTTTGCTTTTTTTGTCTTTTTCTTCGGTGCAAGTTTGCACTTATGAATTCATTGTACAACAAGGTTGCAACATAATAGAAGGTTTAGACACAAGTTCCATGATCAGGTCTTTTGGAAAACTTAAAGAACATATACATCAAGTGAATTGTGAAAAACAGCATGATCTCATGATTGTAAAAAGAAGACAGAACGTTTATAAGAAAATCAGCAAAACCAATTACCTTCACAATATTTTGTAAGAATGTTCAAGAGTTTGATTCCCTGACCAGCCTGCAGCAAAAATCAAACAGAAAATGAATATCATATGATTAATAATAATATATCAATTATCAAAGCATTACTATAAATGCATACAAGCATCATTGAGAGCTGAAGGACATGATTGCAAATTTACAGGAGCAAGTCCTTAGAAGTTCATACTTGGTGAGAAAATAAAGTCTGTAAGGCATTACAAAAAAAGTATTTTAAATTGTAGGAAAGTTTAGTTTCTGAAAACAAAAGCTTGCTGATGCTCAAGTGAGAGTATTCTTGGCAAGTGTCATTTAGCATTTCTGGCTATGTACTGAAGGCATGCCAAGCAAATGCTGTAATATATCTAAAACATTATGTTTAGCAATAACTCAAATCATCTGACATCTGTGGATTATTGTTGTCAAAACCAATATTCTTTGCATTGTTTAGGCCATTATTTTAGCTTGTTTAATCCTTTACCAATGCAAGATTTTAGTGTCTCTCTCTTGATGCATTAGCAGATTCCTGTACTTGTTGAAGGTTAATATTCAAATGAGTAAATCAACCCTTTCCATATTAAAAAAATGTCAGCATTGTGCAATTGTGGCATGAGTTTTGATATTCAAGCAACATTTTTTATGCATTGTTGAAATAAATGGATTGATACATAAGAATTTATTCTTTCCAAAGCATAATCTTCTTAGCTGACCAACCATAGCAAAACGGATACCTTATAGTGAGAAAAATTGCATGATCTCAAAAATGATGCATTCTTTAAAATTCTAAAGACATTGATGCATCAGAGCTGTGACATTTCACATGCATCATAGGACACCATTTTCAGGATGATATTTCACAAAAATCAGTTCCACAGAAGCCAATCCCGTGTTCTGGTCTTTAGTTATTAACTTAGTGTTGTGTCAGGTCCACAGTGTGTTCTTTAAAGTGTGATCTTAGGAGTCATTGGAGGATTAGATGAGCAACAATGTGGGATTACTTGTTTAAATTGTCACATCAGCCTTCTTTTGCTAGTGAGAACACCTTAATGTAGAGAGAAGGAGAGAGGAGTGAGGTAACAATACAACCTTTCACTTGCGCCTCTCTTCTCTTCTCCTGGAGAGGCTGGCCACTTGTTTAAGGTATTTTAGCGAATGTGAAAATATTTTTTAGGATTTATTTAAAGTGATTCTAAGGCATCTAGTGAACATCAAAGAAAGTTGAATGACAGCCATCTTCATCCAGTCCCTAGTGATTCTCACTAAATAATTGTATAATACGACAAAATCCACAATGGGAGACATTGATGAGGCATGCATCTTTATTGTACCTTTCCAAAGAAATGAATGCAAGCATTTCCTATTTTTGAAAGTTTGGCCAAAATGCTTAATTTCAACTTGGGACATTGAGGATCAGACCTTTCAAAAGAATGTATGATGACACTCCTTTGCTATCACATACTTGCAAGTGATCTATGATGTGACAAGATAAAAGCATCATACTGTGTAGACCATCAAGGTTATCAATCCTTATATGATTTAAGGGCATTTGAATATGTAAAGGGTATCATTTCTATACGCCACAGTAACAAAAATAAAGCATATACCTTTGACTCTGCAACATCACCATAAGCAGCATGCTCCTTTGCTACAACCACCAATTGAGCATTTATGCGAGATTTCAGTCCTGGAAGGACAGCCCTGATATGTTGTACTAAAATCTGCAGATAATAGTGCCTTCAGGAATTTTCCATCGGGATTAATTTGAATGGCTAATAACCAAACTGAATTAACGGTGCAAGACCAGAAACTGTTTTTAAGGAGCTAAAAAGTATAACAAAAATTTCAGATAAACAGATGCTAAAAAGAAGGGAAAAGCCTCCTGGTCATGGTCAACAAAGAGGAGCTTAACTATTGCAATAATGATCATTTGGTGTGCATGATAAAAATCATTTGTGATATTTACCTGATTCAGTTTCTTGGCTAACTGAGGAACCCCGCAGCAGTGAGAAAGACCATGATATGCCTACAAACAGCACGAGGACTTCATATATGTTTAAAAAGAAATGATAATTAAGAAAAGTAAAGAATGTTTCTAAGAAAAATACAGGCTGATTGCGGAAGAAGTTCTCTTCAAAGGCCAATGCATCCTTGATACTACGGTTAAAGTTAATATCCTGCATCATCGAAAAAGAAATAAATTAGAGAATCATGAACAGAAGTGTGCATATCTATGAATTGGCTAGATTGGAACCCCTTTTTTCAGAAAAAAATAAAAAGAAAAGGTTGCCAGCCAACTTCTCACTTCCAGTTATTACAGGTGTCAATAATTTAACATAACTTTTCTTGGGTTTCTAATTAACATAAGTACTTACATACACATGAATGTATTTTCAGACTTCTGCGAACATCTTCAAAAACACAATATGAAACTCAATATAAGGGAATAGCTTAGATGCCCATAGAATTATTTTTCTAGGATAAAAAGGTTTAAAAATTTTAAATGGATAATTAAGATTGATTTTGAATTGCTTTTGTTTGTTTGAACCAATATTTAGGCACATAGAAGTCCTTTGCAGCTAAATGAAGAATATGAATGCATTTTGGAACACATCACTTATGATGCATTGATGGAGCATAGTAAATAGTCAAAACTCATAGTTGCTGTCGAACAATTTTTAAGCATCTGGGTTTCAAGTTACAACAGCTCATCTTCAAACAATTATTTTATTGCTAGCTAAGTAGCATTGTTTCACTTGTTTGTATTCCTTCCAGGAATAGTACATGAAAACTAATATGAATAACTGTTTGTATGCAATTACAAATATGTACAGAAATTTACTGAGAAAATACAACAGAAGGTTGGTCATTTTAGAGTTCCTACTTCATGGAATTAAAAGAGGTACCTGTTGACTACGGTTCACAACACCAACATATCCAAGTTTGAGGGGGATCACATTTCCCAATAAAAAGTTGCGGGCATCGGTACCTCTATCCATTATATCTAACTGAACAATAAAGAGGGAAGTTATGTCTCGTCCCAGATTAACTATGACAATTTTAGAACATAGAATTATAAAATAAACAAATAAGACCTTCGTGATGACACCAATAGTCCGAGAACCTGTTCACGAAGAAAAAAAGGGTCATTCCACTATTTTACTACAGCCGCTAGTATTGTTTAATAAATGGTTAAAACTCAAAATTGATATTTAAATTACCAAAAAGCTTCTTGGTTTTTTTTTTTCTTTGATAAACTCACCATCTGGATCAGCAATCCTAGCCATCTGAAGTGCATCAGAATTTGCTAAATCTGCATTCGCTGGTGAGACTGCTAATATTATGCAAGTCCTGTGTTTGATGTATGACAGGATCATAGTTCTAATTCTTGCCTCAATGTCACTTGGCTGGTCACCAACCGGCACTTTAGTTATTCCAGGCAAATCGACCAAAGTAATATTCAAAACATTTGGTGAAAAAATCTTCAAGCGAATTTGTTTGTCAGAAACTCCCTTGTTCCCTCCTGCTTCCCTATCTGTTTCAGCCTGCAAGTAATAAAGAGTATGTCCATGGCTTAGCACAAGATAAAGGCGCAGCCACCATGACAAATTATTGCAGAATACCCAAAACAATGACTATAACAATGCAACCACAAAATAATTTATCTGAAAGTGAGTTTTTAAGTACCAAGAAAACAGGAGCACTGTTTAAACAAAGAAAAACCAATTAACATATAAGGTTACAACTCATAGAAATTAACAGCTTGAGGTAGATGCTAAGGCTTAAAATTAGTCAAAAGGTCTGAGATAGTGATTTTTTGCAAGATTGAAGACAATATCTTATAGCTAGAGAAGAAACAAGGTGTTAACAGAGTTAAACACAAGTTTACCATCAAAACTACTAATTCAACAGCATTAACAAAAGTACTGTGTGACAAACATTTTTTTCAAGTGAAATAAAATCCATATCAGGTATTGTTACATCTGCATTTGATCCCATGATGTTGCAAAAAACTTTTTCTATCTTATGATGCTTGAAAGATTTTTTACGATATACTAAAAACACTGAAGATGATAAATTGCTTTGGCAAAAATCTGGATTAAATGCAGCAAAGCTTCTATCGAGCAATTAAACATGGTGTAGCTAAAGGAACCTGCCAGTAAAACCAGAAACAGCACCCGTATCTTTTGTTGACATAAATATCTGACAGAAAGCATTGGCAATCATATGTAGCTTCTTGTCAGACCCAGGAATATAGTTCTATGTTTAATTCAACTTTTTTCTTAACCATTACAACTGTTTAAAAAGGTAAACCGAAAAAAGAAAGAAAGAAAGGAAGATCCATGCCAATGGCATTCTCAACATATAATCCTATAATCCCCTCTCCGCTAAAATATCTCCAATAATCACCAGAACAAGTAAACAAACAGTAATGCAGAGAACAAGCTATTATATACCCTTAACAATTCTTACAAGAAGCCATGCCACACGACTCTTAAGAAAAGGGAAAAAAGTGCATCGATCCAAGAACCCTAAACAACGCAGTGTTAAACCCTTATCACCTTGATCTCGCGCCGTATTTCTGAGAAGTCGCAGAACCTCTTCCCGGGCAAGTGGAGGAACTCCCCCCACTCTTCTGCCCCCTCCGCCGCCTCCGGACGCCGGGGGCAGTGCACGAGCTGGAGCACGAGCGGCCTCCTAGTACAAATATCCGACCCCCGCGGTAGAAAATCCCGGCCGACGAGCGCCTCGAGCACGCTCGACTTCCCGCTGCTTTGGCTCCCGATCACAGACACCTGAGGCAGATCGATGGTCGAGGAGCTGCCAAGCTGGGCGAAGATGTCTTGGAGCTTGTTCACGATCGGGATCACCGAGCTCCCGATCGTCCCCGCGGCCGCCGCCGCCGCGGGCGATGGGCTGGGCGTCACCGCGTCCTCTGCCATCGTATCCTCCTCCTCCGAACAACGAAAATCGAGCGTTGGGGCGGAACGAATGAGGGTCTACTCCCAGAAACCCTGATACGTTTCAGCGAGGGCGAAGAGGAGTCGAGAGGAGAGCGGCCAAGAGGTCGAATAGAGAGAGGCGGAGAAATTTCGGAACGGCACCGCTTCGCGGACCCCTTAGCGTAGCCGGTGCGGGCCCCAACAAACCGGGTCGTTGTACGCCATACATAAAGGGCTCGTTTGGTTCACAAGAAAAGAAGGGGGGAAAGTGTGGTCAACGGGAAAGTAATGAGATGCCTCTTGTTTGGTTGGAGTTTTCAAAGGAGAGAGAAGGAAAAGTTGTATCCCCATGGAAATGTAATTCCCACATTTTATGGGAAAGTCTTTCCCATGAGAAACATGGGAAAGTTACTTTCCCATGAGGCGGGAATCACTCCATTTTTACTTTTTCCCAAAAAGTCCCTTCAGCATTAAAGAAGCATTAAAGAGGCATTAAAAACCTAATTTTTATTAAGGGCATAATAGGAATTATATATAACTTTCCTAGGAAAGTGGATGGCCAACCAAACATAAGCACCTTGGAAATTTGTCACTTTCCCATGGTCAACCAAACATGCCAAAAGTACTTTCCTAGGCATCCTCTTCCTAGGAATTTGTTTTCCAGGAATCATATTCCTAGGAAGGAAAATGCTTCCCGCGAACCAAACGAGCCCAAAGTATGGGGTTCATCAGTGGCACCGCCATCTGTCTTACCCCTAGCGGTTCGCAAAAATCTGGGTCTGGTTACGGGTACACAGCATTTTCCTTCCGGAACTGGGCTCCGGATTTTTAATTGGTGGCCGAATGACGTAAATAGCCTCGATATCTTGAGTTATTTACGGGTAACAGACAATGGAAGTCGGAGCGGAAGGGTAGGATGGTAATTGCGTTTTCTTGGAGAAGGGTCTATGACGGGGGGGGGGGTTCTATATACACCCCCCCTATTGCTAAGGACACCCCCCAAAAACCAAAAAAAAAAAACCCAAACTAACCTTTAGTGTAATTACCATATTACCCTTGAAATTTTCTCAGTACACCCCCCTTCCTCCTCCTCCGTTTCATTTTGAAAAGAAAAAAAAACACCCCTCAAACCCCCCTTAAACCCCTCGATCCATTTACATCGTTTAGGCGATCTTTGAAGGAGATTTAAGCCCCATTCGAAGCATGGACAAGCAACTAGTGATTTGGGACGAAGAATCGGCCGCAAAGGTACGTGTTCCACCTTGTTTCGAAATTTTTTTTTTCACGGTTCGTGCTCCGTTCGGCACTGGATCGCCGAACAAAAGGCTTCTGTTCGGCTGAACAGTGCCGAACAGAAGCCTTCTTCTGTTCGGCTGCACAGCCGAACAGAAGGCTTCTGTCCGGCACTGTGCAGCCGAACAGAAGGATTCTGTCCGGCTCTGTGCAGCCGAACAGAAGGGAGACGGGGGGGTTTTGGGCGTTGGCGAGGTGCTTTGGGCGGAACAGTTCAAAGGGAGACGGAGGGGGTTTGGCCGCCGGCGAGGTGCTTGAGGCGAGGTTTTTTGGGCGGAAGGGAGAAGCCGGCGGGTGTTTTGGAGGGGAAGAGCGGGGTGGGGGGGGTTTGGGGGGTGTAGAGAGCAATTTAGGTGAGGGGGTGGGGAGGGTGGGGGGTAATTTAGGAATTTTAAATTTTTTAGGGGTGTCCTTAGCAAATGGGGGGTATAGAGAGTATTTAATTTTTTTTTAATTTTTGGGGGTGTCCTGAGCAATAGGGGGGGTGTATATAGAACCACCCGTCTATGACTCCATTCTTGGAGAAGGGTCCTTTCGTGAAGTGTACGGGAGCCGAGACTTGTGGAATCCGGTCAATCATAAGTGACTAAATATGAGAGTTTTTTTTTTATACATACTCTCCTAAATATTAAAATTTATATAAATATTTTTTATACAATTAATATTTATATTTATATTTTTATAAAATATTTATTTTGTTTGTATATATATATATATTTTTTTGTATATATGTCCACATCATCTAATGCCATTAAAAAATTAATACTTTAAAATTAAAAATAATTAAAATATTCTTAATAGGTATATATGAAAAAAATATATTTAAAAAGTATATATCCAAATATACTTTGCGAGGATATTCATGTAATATTTAGGAGAATCTGTATGCAAAAAATTTTAATTTTATTTTTTTCTATTTTAGGCTGTTTTAACACTCGGATTTGTCTAGGGTGGCCTTCTACCGCATAGTCGTGGAGATTGTTGATAAGTTTGAAGGGATCGAAGTCCTTCAATAATTTTGCTTGAGGATGATTGATACTGTTTTTCCATCCATGAGCGTAGCAGTAGTAAGAAAGCTTGATCATTGCAATATATCGTATACCTTTACTAGATTTTAATATTTTCTATATTTTAATGTATCTATAATAATAAATATTATAAAATATTTTTAATTATTTTCTATATTTTAATATATCTATAATAATAAATATTATAAAATATATTTTGATGAAATAAAATATGGAGGTTGTTATAAATGAAGAAGAATAAAGTAAAATGACCCCATAATTAGTGAAAGAACTTTCATAACTCTTTTGTTATCTAATTGTTGAATCAATCTTTTTTTAAGCTATATTTTTATGGAAAACATTGAGGAGCAGGTACTAGACAAATCCAAGTGTTAAATCAAATTGAAATAGAAAAAATAAAATTAAAATTTTTTGTATGTAAACCCTCCTAAATATGTGAAATTGCATGATACTATCACAAAGTATTATTTACATATATACTCTTATAAATATTTTTTTTGCATATCTACCCATTAAGAATATTTCAGTTATTTTTAATTTTAAATAGCTAATTTTTTGACTGCGTTAAATGGTGTAGGCACATATAAAAGAAAAAAGGCAAATAAAGGGTATACATGCAAAATAAGTATTTATAAGGGGTTATATATAAATATTAATTCTAGAAGGGTATTCATGTAAATTTCAATATTTAGGAGGATATATATGCAAAAAAAATTTTAAATAAAAAATCACCTATAATCACTATCAAGAAAAAAATTATAGAATTCAGTGATTAAAAAAGAGAGAGAGAGAGAGAGACTTTAAATGAGAAATTTAAAAGTTATCCAACCAGAAAGCCATCTAGTTTGGTTTCTGCACTCAATCTCTTGGATTGGGTTAAGAATCTTAATTTCCCTTATATATAATTAAATTAGATAATTTATTTGAATTAGCGATGGTTTGAAAAAGATATAAGATTTTGGGTCAATTTTGTCGCAGGACTGGACACCTTACTTATGATAACCATTGATGTGAAACTGATTGGAAATTCTTAGGCTTAGATGTGGATAGTTGACATGCAATTGGAATTGTAGGTGCACTACTGGGCCGTTGTCGGCCCAAGTAAGAATTCCCTTAACATGTTCTCCTGTTAGCTGAAATCATGTGTATATATAAGTATGTTTTGCAGTAATTATTTTGAATGCATTTGAGTTTGCATGCATCATGATATGATCATAATTTGATGCCATCATTGTTAAATGGATTAGAAATCTAGCGTGAAACAAAGACTAATCTAAATAAAAGGTAGTAGACTAGCCATATTGGTTGTGGATAGCCAGCCACAGATAGGAACGTGATACGTGTAGCTAGCCATAGGCAAGAATGTGGCACATGAATAGCTATCCATGCGCAAGAATGTGACATGTGAATAGCTAGCTATTCACGTGCTACATTCCTGCCCATGGCTAGCTACACGTATGACGTACAGAAATGTGGTATCTATAACTAGTCAAGGCAGGCACTTGATATGATTCACTGATCATGAATTGGAGCATAGCGTGGCTAGTCCAAAATCAAAAAGATGATCCGACATTCCGGGATTGTCATTGAGTCTCACTTGAAATAATTGATGAAAAGATAATTGAAAATCTAGCTGAGATAATTACTATGGTTAACATATTTTGGTCCATATTTGGTTTATTAGATGACATCGACATTTGAGTATTGCTGATTTTATGATACGAACATGTCTTGACATTATGCCCAAAACCTTCAACATCTATGTTATTTATTTTACATATACCATTGCATTATGTTATACTAGTGTACTTGTATGGGGGATTTCTTAGGAAGCTGGTTAGCTTATATCAGTTTTTCTTTTTTTAGAGCCTCGAGACTCTTAGCTCTTGGTTGAAGCTGGTTTTGCTAGAAAGAGATTAAAAAAAAATGTATATGATACCACTGGAGCAATATGTAGCAGGAATTTTTATTACTATTGAGTTCAATGGTTCTATTCTGAAATAAGATTTATGCTTTGAAATTTATCCAATAGGTCTTGCATATTTCTTTGGGGCATGCCCCTAGAAATTATGCGGCCATGTCACGTGGTTATTTTCGATAATTGATTGGAGTGCAACACATAGCTCAGCTTGAACCATGAAAGAAGAAAATATTGGAAAATTAATCCCTGTACCTTAAGAATCTCTGTTCACATGATTTTACTAGCACTTGGAGTGCAATAAGTGAGAGAACAATGATCAGTTTATGTCCCATTGCTAGCACAAGCAGTTTCCAATATAGAAAATGAATCCAACCAAAATACATGAAGATCCATCAAATAATATGCGCCTTGAATATTTAAGGGCGACATCAAAGCTTGCTCCAGACCAGCGTGGCGAGAAAATTGAAAATCAAGAGATCATATTAGAAGAAAAGGAAGACAATGTAGAATGAAATAAACAAATTAATATTTACTATTTAAATTTAAAAGGGAATTAGATAAGAAACTCCTACTCTTGAGGAGATTAAATCAATTTTAAAGCAAAGTATAGATCAAAACCCAATTAAACATTGAGATCAGAAAATCTACATCTATATAATGATGTTATAATTTTAGATCGTAAGGTCCAACTCGATCATGTCATTTGCATATTGAGCTAAGTTCGAGATCTACTTTGTATGATTTTTTTTTTCCTTTTTTGCCTAGTTGGCTTTTCAATTATTTACATTCCAAAACTTATCCTTGATGAGCTCAGAAATTTAGCGGACTCTTTAAACTTTTTTGAACCACTAAAGAGAATACCTTTTGAAAAAAAAAACTGCAAAAGCAAGCTTGTGCATAAGGTTTGGCGTCGTGGACTTTGGTCTTAAAGGCTTTTCTCAACTTGTAATTTTTGAGTCTTATGGGCGTGTATCGTTCTTTCTACTGCTTCTTTGTGCTGGTTTCCATTAGATTGCATCTCACGAGGGGCCTCTAACTCTAAACTCCTATAGTCCCCGTCCTTTTCTTGAGATAGAGTTCATGGAGTCTATTTGGGCCTGAATCTGGGCCAACAGTCAATCTGTAATGACCCTTTTTTTAATTTTTTTTTGGTAGCAAGGAGATGACTCACTACAGACGTATGAGAGAAATGCCCTCTACATCAGCTCTAATGCAGTTTGCCAAAACAAGAGAAAAATCTTCAGTCCAGATCTTTTCCACTTGCTGTGTGCTTGCCATACTTGCTAGACAATCTGCTACTTGATTAGTTTCCCTAAAGATATGATTGCACGAAAAAATAGACAAAGTAGGAAATAGCTTCTTAAATAATCCATGTCAAAGTGGACAAGTCTCCTTCCAAGATGATTTTGTCCTTCTGATACATAAATATACCAATTTGGAGGCCATAGTAAGCTGTTAATTTTGCTATAGGAATTGAGTTCGCAATGATTGGTTTTTTCTTTTTTTTTTTGATATGCCAAATATATCACATCGTTCTAGCATGAATACATCCAATAAAGCCAGAAAAGAGAAGATGACGAAGAGGGGAAGGAGAAGACTCGTAGCTATCCCACTAGAGTGTCGAATAACATGTAGAGAGAAGATAATTGGCCTCTTTTTTTTTTTTTTGTGAAAACGGCAATTCATATAGCTCTAACTTGAGTACATCCAGCCATATCAAAAAGAAGTAAAGAGTGCAAGGTGGGAGGAATATCTCCTACAGATGACCAAATGACCTCCCCGGAATGCCGGGCAACAAATGAGGCAACCCAGTCTGCTGCCCTGTTTGCCTTCCGAAAAACATGTGAAGCCTGGAAAGCGCTCGACTCCTGAGCCACTCTCCGAATCTCACGGATGAGAGGATGACCATCACCATATCTGTCCACTCCTCGTATCCAATCTATCACCACAGAGGAGTCTCCCTCAAGGCATATATGCTCAGCCCGGAGTACCCGCCTCGCATAGGATATCCCCTCCCAGGCTGCTCGCAGCTCCGCACCGACCGCAGTAAGTCCCAGCGCACGGCGACCACCGGCTGCTAACAAACTACCGAGATGGTCTCTGATAACAAAGCTGTTGCCCAGAGATGGTCACCCAAGAGGGGGGGTGAATTGGGTGTTTTAAAACTTTTGTCTAATTAAAAAATAAAACACACAAATGTATAAGCTAAAGCTAAAATAAAGCTATGAAGACAAACAATCGCAAACACAAGCTTTTATAGTGGTTCGGAGCCTCCACTGCTCCTACATCCACTCCCCAAAGCACCTTTGGGAATTTCCACTATAATCCACGATTACAGTACGGTAGTTTTGCGAGTTCACTACCCAACTCGTTGTTTTACACCGGGCTAACAACAAACCCTATAACCCCCAATTTCACTTAGGCTTGGGACGCCTTTCCCTTGTTCCAAGTCCCTTGATTGGAACAAGCACCACAATGAAAGGTTTTACAAAGGATTGAAAAGCTCTAAATAAGCAAATATGACAATGATAAACAATAGAACCCGGAAGAATCCTTTTGCCATTGGAAGCGTGGAAAATGATGATTCTTCCGATGTGGATCGCGTAGGCTTGAGTATGAGCTTTGAATCCCGAGCGGAAGAGAGTGGTTGAGCGTGAAATCACTTGGGAAGCTTGAAAGCACTTGATTTCTTCACTTGAATGCACTCACTCCCTTGAACTTCTCTCTCTTGCTTCTCTCTTAAATGATCTAGCTTTTGGTTGGTGAAGAGTTGTTGAGAAGCACTTAAGAGGTCCCTTTTATAGCCCAAAAAGCAAATATAGCCGTTAGAGATAAAGTAAAAGAGATTTGAAATTCAAATCAAACCTGCAAAAGTTGTCAGTCGCGTCCCAGGCGCTCCGGAGACGTCTCCGCTTCAACGCGAGACGTCTCGGCTGTATAAATTTACTTTTCACTTTGTTTGGGGTCGACTCGGCACTTTACGGGGACGACTCTGGAATTGTATTGTTTGAATCCTTGTTTTTCTGTTTTTCTGAGAGGGTCGTCTCTGTACTTTACGGGGACGTCTCGGCTTGTTTGCACTTTTTGCATGGGGACGACTCCGCTGCCTTGGGGACGACTCCGCTGTTATAACTCCGAAAAACATGTCTTCTGGAATTCTCTGAGAGAGTCGACTCCGCTCTTTCAGGGGACGTCTCCGCTGCCTTATCACCGAAAATGACATCCTCTGGAAAACCCTGAGAGAGCCGACTCCGCTACCTCGGGGACGACTCGGAAAGTCTGCTTTTTACTTGCGGGGACGACTCCGCGTACGGTGGGGACGTCTCGCGCATATCTCTTGAAAACTGCCTTTCTGCCGCCACTGAGAGAGTCGACTCCGCTACTGAGAGAGTCGTCCCCGCGATCGACGACTCGGCAGGTGCCGGGGACGTCTCCAGACGTGCCAGTTCTTCCTGTTTGTGCCAGAGACGTCTCTGAGACAACCCGGAGACGTCTCGGCTGTCCCTGAACTTTTTCTTTCATCTCAAAAATTCTTCAATAAGTCCTTAAAAAATCATGGAAACTTGCCTAGATATTTCTTAACAATATTCTTGATAAAATACATGAAATCCTCAATTAAATTGTTAAGATAAATGGAATTATACTCTAGTGTTTTGTATTCATCAAAATCCATTAGGGGGTCAACAATCTCCCCCTTTTTGATGATGACAAAATACTGAGTATATGCAAAATTCGAAATTTAAACATATACACAGTATTTGATCAGATGTACAAGCATAATGTTTTGATTAGAGCTAGATACAGTGTGCATAATTCAAAATAGTCAATTTTCAGTTCTATCATTATGCATAAGATTGATCTTTATAGCTCTTAAGCAATTTTAGCATATCAACCGAATTTGAATTAAGTTAAAATTTGAAAGCTAAGTTCTTTTTGACTCCCCCTTTCTTTCCCAGAAGGGCAATTATCTAAAAGCCAATATTTTTCAATTTTATCTTTTCTAATTCAACTTTGGAGTATGAATTTCGTATTTTGCATTCTAATGTATCCAATATCCATATTGGTTCTACTCTTGGTTCTACTCCTCCTTCTATATATCTACTCCCCCTTTTTGTCATCAACAATGAAGGGGACAAATTATCCTTCCATGAACTACTCAAGGAGATTCAAGTTGTGCTATTCCTGTCCAAGTTATTTCTATTAAAGAATTTTAGTCATTCATATCACTCCCCCTTTGTTTTGGAATTCATTTCAGACTCCTCTTTTTGTTTAACATAGTTATCACAAGATGTGCTCCCCCTGTGTCATATGCATGGATAAGTTGTGTTGAATTTGAATACTTAAGGTATGTTATGAGATTTTTATGGCACATCACAAGAAACACATACACAGTCACAGAATCACATACACAGTAGCACATACACAAGGTTTCAAAAGAAATTGTATTCATGTATCATTGTAAACCTTTGAAGTCAGTACATAGTTAAAAGAAGAAATCATTACAAGTATTGATTTCTACTACAAAAAGTGTTTCAAAATAGCCTAGGGTATACAAAAAGAAGATCCCTAGATGTCTACACAAAGTCCCTTATCGGCGACGTTGCTCATAAGCCCTACAAGCTGCATCTATAAATGCATTGATTGAATCCATTAGGGTCTTGAACTGATCTCCCTGTGACTTATGGAAGGCTGCCACGAGTGCTTCAAATTCTATGGTTGCCATTTCAATTCTTCCTCTAAGTTGGGCAACCAAGGTGCCCACATTTCCTTCTGGGCTTGTCAACTCTTTAAGACTCTTTGAAATGGTCTTCGGGCTGTCCTTTAGCTCAATTGATCTGAATGTTTGGGTGGCACCCACACCAACTATTTCTTGCGTTGTAGCTTCAATTTGAGCTCTAATTTCCTTCAGCTCTTGTAGAAGCCCTTCATGTGAAGCTCTGATGGGGGCCAACTCAGTAGAGATCATGGATCTCATTTCCTCCCTCATCTGCTGGCAAATGACAGATGCTAAGGTACGCATCTGGTCTTCTGATAGGAAGGAGGGCCCACTGACTGGAGGAGGTGGTGGCATGGATGTGGAAGGTCCAGCTGAGCTGGAGGGTATATCAGGGAAATCCATGTGGCTGGGTGGAGGAGAGTGGTGGTCAGACTCCTGATGTGGGATCTCAGGCTCTAGGGTTTGAGCTTTTCTTTTTGGTACCTTGACCCAAGACCCATCTACCTTTTGAAACTCCATTCTTCGCATTGTGCCCTCATTATAGTAGTCGGTGTTTCTCAAGGGTTTTGCAGGTTCATTTTCGGGAATGTGAACCTTAAAGTGTTTAAATACTAGGGTAAATATCATGCCATAGGGTATACTAAACCTAGAATACCTATGACATAGAGCAATGTAGTTTAACATGAGTCTAGGGAGGTTTAGAGGAATCCCTAGTAGGATATGGTGCATGATAACTAAATCTCGCTCCGAAACAAAATCGAAGCGACCGGTTTTAGGAAACAAGACCCGGTTGACAATACTTAAAAGTAATCTCATCTCGGCATTTAGGTCTTGTGAGTTCACTACATCAAGAGGGCCGCAGTCCTCTCGTCCTAAAAGTAAGTTTAGGGCTATTTTCCTTTGGGGATGTGAGGTTGGAGCCTCACCGTCCTTAGGGATTTGCAAAACAGTGGATAAGATGTCCTCATTAATTTCTACTAATGTCCCCCGGACATATGCAGTGTACCCTAAGTCCCCTAAAGCCATATTACTAAACATTTCTCTAACAAGGCCGGGGTAGATCGAGGTATTGAGGGTACAAAGGTGCTCCCACCCTTGGGCTCGGAGTCTCTCTCCAATAGAGAACCCCTCATTATTTAGAAAATGAAAATCTATGTACCTCCCGGTTGTTACTGTGCGATTTGCACAGGAAATGGTTGTGGTCGGCGGAGCAACCGGAGGAGACGGCGCGGAAGGTTCTTCCCTCCGTTCCTCACCGTCGGCCGCTGCCCTAGGACGCCTCCCACCAGTCCTCCTAGCTCTTTTGGGTGCCATTGAATGGAAATCCTAGGGAAATGAGGAGAAAGAGGCTAGGGTTTGTGTTGGAGAAAAATGGAGGCTAGGGTTTTTGTTTTTGTCGGGGATGAAAGGGAAAGCTCGGGTCGGCTCGAGCTGTTTCGACCTATTTTAAAAATCCTCGTTCGGTCCCCGAGACGTCTCCGTGACTAAGGCGAGACGTCTCGCCTGGGGGGACGTCTCTGCGATTTGCCAGAGACGTCTCCGGCACTGAAAAATTTCAGACTGAATTCTATCTTTTCCCAATTTTTTATTTAATCACCCTAATCAACATGATTTCTTTTGATAAACACAGAGTGAATTTGTTTGTGATCCTCCCCCTTAATAATACATCCTATAATAATTTGATAATGATTTTTGAATTATTAATATTGAAATGAGGAATGTTTGACCAAATTTCGAATACCTATGAAATAGGCTCTGAAAATATCTCCATGAAGAGTCCAAGGGAGGGTAACCATCCTCCGGAAAGTCAAACAGTTCGTCATTTAGCTTAGATGAATTCATGCTTTCACTTATGTTTACCTTGAGGTGGATTACTAGTTTGAGTAGCAAAGCTATGCAATACAAGTTCAATTTATTTGCTAGGATCATACAAGCTCAAAGCATTCCTTAAGAAGTTGAATCTATCTTTACAAAGGGGCTTTGTAAAGATATCGGCCAATTGATTTTCAGTACATACATATTCAATCATCACATCATTTTTCAGCACATGATCCCTAATAAAATGATGCCTAATCTCTATATGCTTTGACTTAGAGTGTTGGACAGGATTTTTTGTTAAATTAATTGCACTTGTATTATCACATTTAATTGGTATATTATCCATTTTGATACCGAAGTCTTCAAGTTGTTGCTTAATCCAAAGAACTTGGGCACAACAGCTTCCAGCTGCAATGTACTCAGCCTCAGCTGTGGACAAGGCAACTGAATTTTGTTTCTTGCTAAACCAGAAAACCAAATTTGCACCTAAGAATTGACATGTGCCACTTGTGCTTTTTCTGTCGAGTTTGCACCGGCAAAATCAGCATCGGAATAAGCAATTAAATTTATGTCAGATTGTTTAGAATACCATAAGCCTACATTAGATGTCCCTACCAGATATCTAAAAATTCTTTTAACAGCTTGCAAGTGTGATTCCTTAGGACATGCTTGGTATCTAGCACACATACAAACACTGAATAATATATCTGGTCTACTAGCAGTAAGGTAAAGTAATGAGCCTATCATACCTCTGTACAATTTGCAGTCTATACTTTTACCTTTTTCATCTTTGTCAAGCTTGCAACTTGAGCCCATGGGTGTGCTGATTTCCTTTGCATCCTTCATCTTGAATTTTTCCAACATTTCCTTGACATATTTGGACTGACTGATGAAGATGCCTTCCTCTGATTGTTTTATTTGTAGCCCAAGAAAGAAGTTGAGCTCACCCATCATGCTCATTTCAAATTCTCCTTGCATAAGCTTGGCAAACTCTTGACAAAGACTATCATTAGTAGCACCAAAAATTATATCATCCACATAAATTTGTACAAGCAGTAAGTCATTTCCTTTTCTTTTAATGAAGAGGGTTTTGTCTACATTTCCTCTCTTAAATTTATTTTCAATTAGAAAATTACTTAATCTTTCGTACCATGCCCTAGGGGCTTGCTTAAGTCCATACAATGCTTTATGCAATTTATACACATAATCTGGATGTAAGTGATTTTCAAAACCTGGAGGTTGTCCTACATAAACTTCCTCCATTATATAACCATTTAAAAACGCACTTTTTACATCCATTTGATAGAGTTTAAAATCCATGAAGCATGCATATGCCAAAAGCAGTCTAATAGCTTCTAACCTAGCAACAGGAGCAAAAGTTTCATCGAAATCTATTCCTTCCTCCTAATTATAGCCTTTGGCCACTAGCCTAGCTTTGTTTCTTATTACTATTCCATCTTCATCTAGTTTATTTCTATATACCCATTTGGTGCCTATAATTGAAACATTAGGGGGTCTTTTCATTAAAGTCCAAACTTCATTTCTTTCAAATTGGTTTAATTCCTCTTGCATAGCATTCATCCAATTATCATCTTTTCAGCTTCTTCTAGTGATTTAGGCTCGATTTGTGAAACGAATGCAAGTTAATTACTAGTATTTCTTAGAGATGATCTTGTCCTTACCCCTTGTGAGGGATCACCAAGGATTAGATCCCTTGGATGACCATGTGCATACCTCCATTCCTTAGGAAGATCTTGATTTCTCAACGGAGGTTGGTCTTCTTCTTCATCTTGCTGAATTGTATCTTCTTTGATCTCATCCTCTTGTTGTTTGTCTTGTATGGAGAATTCCTTCATTCGGTCTTCAAGTATACCTGCATCACCATCTTCTTCTTTTCTAGAAGAATCTCCATTAGCTTCATCAAAAACAACATGAATGGATTCTTCAACAACGAGAGTTCTCTTGTTGAAGACCCTGTATGCTCTACTAGATGAGGAATAACCTAAGAAGATCCCCTCATCTGATTTAGCACTAAATTTGCTTAGGTTGTCCTTTCCATTATTTAAAATAAAGCATCGACAACTGAAAACATGAAAATAGCTTATATTTGGTTTCTTACCTTTTATTAACTCATAAGGTGTTTTCTTCAAGATGGATCTAACTAATGCACGGTTTAAAATGTGACATGCAGTTTTTATTGCTTCAGCCCAAAAATATTTTGGTAGATCCGATTCGCACAACATGGTACGAGCCATATCTGCTAGTGTGCGATTCTTCCTCTCTACCACCCCATTTTGTTGGGGTGTCCTAGGTGCCGAGAAATTGTGATTGATACCATTTTCGTCACAAAACTTTTCAAAGTGCTGATTTTCAAACTCGGTACCATGATCACTCCTAATTGCTTTTAGTTTAAGATTGAGTTCATTCGAAACTCTATTATGAAACTTGATAAAAGCGGGAAAGGACTCATCTTTATGTGCAAGAAATGAAACCCATGTAAAACGTGAAAAATCATCAACAATTACAAGACCAAATTTCTTACCCCCTAGACTAGCAGTTCTAGTGGGTCCAAACAAATCCATGTGGATTAGTTCTAAGGGTTTTGTTGTTGAGACTATGTTTTTAGACTTGAAAGAGCTTCTCGTTTGTTTCCCTAATTGACATGCAGCACAAATTTTGTTCTTTTCAAAATCTATCTTTGGTAGTCCTTTGACTAGATCTTTTGTAATCAATTTAGAAATTAAATCCATGCTAGCATGTCCTAACCTACGATGCCATAACCAACTAGTCTCATTGACTTTGGGACTCATGGCTACAAGACATTGGCCATCCTTCATGGTGAGATCATCAAGATCAACCATGTAAACATTTCTATGCCTATGTCCTGTGAGTATGATCTCATTGTCAATTGGACTACTAATTATGCATAGTGATGATTCAAATGACACTTTAAATCCCTTGTCACAAAATTGACTTATACTTAATAGATTATGTTTTAGTCCATTAACTAACAATACATTGTCAATAAAAGAGGAGGGTGAAATGGAGATTTTACCAACACCAATGATTTGACCTTTAGCATTGTCTCCAAATGTGACTACTCCTCCTTCTTTTGATTTCAAAGTGACGAAGAGACTCTTGTCACCGGTCATATGCCTTGAGCAACCACTATCAAGATACCACATTCTCCTTTTATTCCCGGCTGCAAGGCATACCTGCAAAATGATCATGTGAAGCTCTTAGGTACCCAAGTTTTCTTGGGTCCTTCGTGGTTAGTGTAGTTGGTTCCCTTAGGCACCCATACTTTAGTTATGTTTTTAGCTTTCACAAATGTACTCTTGTTAGTTTGGATCTTTCTTTGAATACAAGAGTAGGCTTTATGTCCATTCTTTCCGCAATGAAAGCATGTAGGTTTTTCAGTTTTTACATCTTTTGCTTTTACAAAGAAATTCTTTAGATACTTTTGTTGTTTGTTAGTTTTATATTACTAATCCGGCTTTATTAAAAACAGCTCTTTGATTTGAAAGAATAAGATTTAATTTTTCAGAGCTTTGTGTGAATTTTTCAACAATTGGTTTGTATTTATGTACCTCATTCTTAAGATTTAAATTTTCTTTAACTAGTTCTTCCTTATCCTTTTTAAGGGATTCAACATTTTGTGCAAGTGAGGTATTATTATCGAGTAGAGATTTTACTTTTAGATTTAATTCCTTAATTAGTGTTTTTCCCGTTTTATTTTCAATGCTAAGTTTTAAGTTTCTATTTTCTAGGTCAATGGTGTTAATATTTTTAACGCTCTCCTTCTCAATCAATAGGTTTTCAATATCTTCTTTCAGTTTTTGATTGGAGGCTTTTAACTCTTTATTCTTTGCTCCTAACATACTACAATCACCCATAAGTTCTTGAAAAGCTTCATACAATTCTTCTAAAGTAAAATTTATAGTTGAGTTTTAACATACCTCGTCGTCTTCGAATGCCATGAAGCACAAATTGGCGGTCTCTTCCTTCTCTTCCTCGGAGGATGATGTGTCACTATCATCCCATGTTGCTTTCAATGCCTTCTTCTTCTTCTTTCCAAAAAACTTCTTTTGTTGAGGGCATTCGGAACGAATGTGTCCCGATCTTTTGCAATCGTAGCATATGATTGGGTCTCTTTCTTTTTCTTTTTCTTTTTCCCAATCATTTCTCCCTCCAAACTTTTTCCCTGGAAAGGGTTTCTTTTTCCTCATGAATTTTTTAAACTTCCTAACTATCAAACCCAAGTCCTCGTCCTCACTTTCTTCCTCACTCTCACTACTTTCTTCTTCACACACACTCGAAGTAGCCTTGAGTGCAATTGTCTTTTTCTTTGGCAAATCATCTTCATGTTGCTTCATCGTGAGCTCATGCGTCATCAATGAGCCCAAAAGTTGTTCTAGCCCCAAGGTGTTGAGGTCTTTGGCTTCTACGATCGCCGTGACCTTTGCTTCCCATGCTTTCGGCAAAGACCTGAGAATTTTACTTACAAGTTCCGGATTAGTATAAGATTTACCCAAACTCTTTAGACCATTAATTATATCGGTAAAGCGTGTAAACATGCATGTGATGGTTTCATTGGGTTCCATCTTAAACAGCTCATATTTGTGAACTAGAATGTTCACTTTGGACTCCTAGACTTGATTTGTACCCTCGTGGGTAACTTCAAGTCTATCCCATATTTTCTTAGCGGAACTACATGTGGAGACTCTATTAAACTCATTTACATCTAGAGCACAAAATAATGAGTTCATGGCTCTTGAATTGAGTTGAGCCATCCTATCATCATTCTCATCTCAATCCTCCTCAGGTTTGGAAACTTGAATGCCATTAACCATGTGTGATGGTTCTTGTGGTCCCTTGACTATAACCCTCCACAAGGCATAGTCTTGTGCTTGAATGAAGATTCTCATTCTAGTCTTCCAATAGGTATAATTTGTCCCATTGAAGAGTGGAGGTCTATTGGTTGCTTGCCCCTCAGCAGGAACATTGTTAAAGGGTGTTGCCATCTAGATCTTTGGCTAAGACGGTTAGGTCTTTCAAGAAATACACAGAGCACCTGCTCTGATACCACTTGTTGCCCAGAGATGGTCACCCAAGAGGGGGGGTGAATTGGGTGTTTTAAAACTTTTGTCTAATTAAAAAATAAAACACACAAATGTATAAGCTAAAGCTAAAATAAAGCTATGAAGACAAACAATCGCAAACACAAGCTTTTATAGTGGTTCGGAGCCTCCACTGCTCCTACATCCACTCCCCAAAGCACCTTTGGGAATTTTCACTATAATCCACGATTACAGTACGGTAGTTTTGCGAGTTCACTACCCAACTCGTTGTTTTACACCGGGCTAACAACAAACCCTATAACCCCCAATTTCACTTAGGCTTGGGACGCCTTTCCCTTGTTCCAAGTCCCTTGACTGGAACAAGCACCACAATGAAAGGTTTTACAAAGGATTGAAAAGCTCTAAATAAGCAAATATGACAATGATAAACAATAGAACCCGGAAGAATCCTTTTGCCGTTGGAAGCGTGGGAAATGATGATTCTTCCGATGTGGATCGCGTAGGCTTGAGTATGAGCTTTGAATCCCGAGCGGAAGAGAGTGGTTGAGCTTGAAATCACTTGGGAAGCTTGAAAGTACTTGATTTCTTCACTTGAATGCACTCACTCCCTTGAACTTCTCTCTCTTGCTTCTCTCTTAAATGATCTAGCTTTTGGTTGGTGAAGAGTTGTTGAGAAGCACTTAAGAGGTCCCTTTTATAGCCCAAAAAGCAAATATAGCCGTTAGAGATAAAATAAAAGAGATTTGAAATTCAAACCAAACCTGCAAAAGTTGTCAGTCGCGTCCCAGGCGCTCCGGAGACGTCTCCGCTTCAACGCGAGACGTCTCGGCTGTATAAATTTACTTTTCACTTTGTTTGGGGTCGACTCGGTACTTTACGGGGACGACTCTGGAATTGTATTGTTTGAATCCTTGTTTTTCTATTTTTCTGAGAGGGTCGTCTCTGTACTTTACGGGGACGTCTCGGCTTGTTTGCACTTTTTGCATGGGGACGACTCCGCTGCCTTGGGGACGACTCCGCTGTTATAACTCCGAAAAACATGTCTTCTGGAATTCTCTGAGAGAGTCGACTCCGCTCTTTCAGGGGACGTCTCCGCTACCTTATCACCGAAAATGACATCCTCTGGAAAACCCTGAGAGAGCCGACTCCGCTACCTCGGGGACGACTCGGGAAGTCTGCTTTTTACTTGCGGGGACGACTCCGCGTACGGTGGGGACGTCTCGCGCATATCTCTTGAAAACTGCCTTTCTGCCGCCACTGAGAGAGTCGACTCCGCTACTGAGAGAGTCGACTCCGCTATCGCGGGGACGACTCGGCAGGTGCCGGGGACGTCTCCAGACGTGCCAGTTCTTCCTGTTTGTGCCAGAGACGTCTCTGAGACAACCCGGAGACGTCTCGGCTGTCCCTGAACTTTTTCTTTCATCTCAAAAATTCTTCAATAAGTTCTTAAAAAATCATGGGAACTTGCCTAGACATTTTTTAACAATATTCTTGATAAAATACATGAAATCCTCAATTAAATTGTTAAGATAAATGGAATTATACTCTAGTATTTTGTATTCATCAAAATCCATTAGGGGGTCAACAAAAGCCAACTCCTCCTGACACCCCATCCGCCGACATACTACCATCGAAATTCACTTTGAGATAACCAAGGGGTGGGGGTACCCAAGTAACTAGGGCGAACTTGGGCGCTGTGATAGCAGAAAGAGTACCCCAAGTGTCCCTGGCCATCTCAGAAGAGAACCTAATGGTAGTAGTATAAACCTCTCTGGCAAGACGCATGGCTCTGTCCACCACCACCCGCTGGGGTAACCGCCTACCCTCAAAAATACCTGCATTCCTGTCCAACCAGATCGAATGAGCCAAATATGCCCACTGAATTCCGGCCTCAACAGTGCTAGGCCGCCGCATGGACACTCTCAACCAGTGAATCAAATTCTGTGTCGACTCGACTGAGAGGGGCAGCAATGTGGGCGATCGGCTCCAAATACCCATAGCTCTGGGACACCGCAGAAGAACATGATCCATCGTCTCCTCGGTCTTCGAACACTCCTCACAACACTGAGTGATCTCACCCCTCGCCGTGCTAGCAAGCTCCTAGTCGGTAGGCAGCCCCACGCCACCTTCTAGATAAAGAGCGCCACACGCGGGTGAATCCGCATCCTCCAAATCCAACCTCCCTCTATCTGCCGTGCTGGCTCCCGGCTCAACAACATGTAAATGTCCCTGGCTCGCACCTGCGTTCGCCCTGTCGGCCTCCAGACTAATCTATCCGCCCCCTCCCGGGCAATAACAGGTAGGGCCAAGATCATCTCCGCCAGCTAGGGCTGGAAGTGGGCCGGGCCGGGCCGGGCCAAACCCCTACCCAAGCCCGACCCGAAATTTTTTTCCGGGCTTCGGGTCGGGCCGGGCCCCGAATAATTTTAAAGGAATGAGGCCCGAGCCCGGCCCGAGCCCGTTTGGGCCGGCCCGAGCCCGTTTGGGCAGGGTGCTCGGGCCATCGTCACCGATGGGCGGCCTTCGCTCTTCAGCCACCGCAGTTGCTTCCCAGTTAAGCCTTGGACCATCGATGACGATGGCCCGAGCACCCTGCCAACCCTTTCCAAATAGATTTATCAAATAGACTTCCAAGTACTGGATCTCTAATAAACCAATAAATCTGGAAGCAAGAACTATCTTAGACGATGGAAGTGCAGAACAAACAATGCTCAGTGATGGCACTAATGAAGAGGAAACCATGAATGGAGAAGTTGAAGATGCCAGTTCCTTGTCCAAAGTCCACCTTTCTGATTCTAATGATGGATCCACTGGAAGGGAAAATGATGCTGCAGAGGTTGATCAAAAAACCCTAACCTGAGAGCCGACTAGAGCCGATGCAGCTCAAGTGACGATCAATTTTGGCGGTGAGGGGGTGGAGCCTGGAGGAGAAGGGAGATGAGGGCGACGATCCGAGACGATTGGCACTCGGCGAGTCGGCGACGACGACGATCAGCGCCACAGAGGAAGGAGGAGAACAGCAAAATCGGAAGTAGGGAGCCTAACCTGAGAGCCGACGACGACGAGCCGACGACGACGAGCTGCCGACGACGAGCGGAGAAACCCTAGCACAGTAGCACTCGAAAACCACCGCCGACGAGCCTCCCCCGCTCTCGTCTCGCCTCTGCACTCGACGAGCCGATGACGACGAGCCGCCGCCGCCGACGATGACGAGCCTCCACCGAACCGTAGACGACGACGACGACGACGGTCTCCTCCGGGCTGGCCCTCTGCAAATCCCCAAATCGGCAACGGCAAATAGTGAAATAGGGAAATCGCGATTCGGCAAGGGGCAAGGGCTATTGCCTTCTGGAATTCGGGCTTGGTTCGGGCTGGCACTGGGCTCGGGCTTGGTCCGGGCCCGGGCCGGGCCAATGGGAAACCCGAGCCCGGCCCGATAAAAATTTGGGTTTAAGTTTCCAGCCCGAGCCCGGCCCGATAAAAATTTGGGTTTCATTTTCTAGCCCATAGCCCGGCCCGCGGGCGGCCCGACCCCACTTCCAGCCCTACCGCCTCCCCAAATGCATGCCAGCTTTTGCACTGTATTGGGTATTCGGCCTTTGTATTCTCTTGTGGGCTGGGACTGGGTCCATGGGCCTCTCCTTTATCATCTATTCAGCAATGCGGAAGGAGAGGAAGAAGCATCTTTTATGTTTATATTTTGGTGCTTTGTATTTCCATCTATTATTTTCTCTCAATCTACAATTTTCACCTAAATCTTGATCATGACAATATTCTTTATTAGTCATCACCACACACTAACTTCTAGTGGTTGGTTTGAGTGAGAAGTTAATCATTTCCTGTGAAACACAAATTAAATAGTCTGTACCGTGATATATTTGGTTGTCCCTTATTTTTCTTTCTATAACTTAGATTTATTTCTTGTGAAAGGGAAACACCAAAAAAAATTAAAAAAAAGCCAACCAAGTTTTAACCTTGCAACCATCTGGAGTTTTTTTTACCAAACAATTTTTTAACCAAATTTCACCCAACAAGGAAAAGGTAGCTTTTAATATGTTTTTTTTACTCTTATTTTATATCTCTCAGTTGACTCACTTAATATATTATTTTTCCTGACACCGGAGGCCCACTGCATTGTCTCTCTTCTTAGAAGTTTGAGACTACATTCTATTGTTTGACTCTAATATTTTATTTGACTCATGATTTCCCTTTGCCAAGAAGCTCACTTTTTTCATAAAAAAAATAACAAAAACATGCTCCTGATTCCAATTTGGAGTTCCCTTTTTCCAAGAAACTCCCTCCTTCAACGTAGAAAAAAATTTCCGTTGCTTAATTTCTTATGAACCTTTGAGCTTTCTTTTTTTTTTAACACGATCCTCGAGCTTCTTGGCAACAAATCGGTATGCAACGAGGCTACAAGCAGATCGTTTTTAACGCCCATCCAGCAATTGGATGCTATATATTTATACTTACCCTGAACCTAAGGGCAGAACTGGTTGGGTAAAACTAATAGGTTGGGTTGGATGGGCCGGATCAGATAAAATTATAAAAATTATTTTTTAAATATAAATTAATAAATAAAAATTTTAAATATAGAACGTAGCAAACTAAATTTTTAATAAAATAAAAATATAACAAACAAAATTACTTTTTTTTGGAAAATTAGAAGTATAGAAAAGAACAAATTAAAGTAGTCCAGATTTATGGAAATTGAAGCAAGAATTCGTAATTGTATCAAGATGTTCCATGAGAACTGAAAAAAATATGATTATAATATAGTAGGCAAAATAAAATTTAAAAATAAAGAATCGATTTAATACTGAGTTAGTGGATAAAAATCTATGTATGGATGGAGAGTGGCAGAATAGTTAGTGTCCGATCAGCTTGGAGAGGAGTGGTGTGACATTATGGCTAGGGTTTGATTGGAAAGTGAGAGAACGACTGGAAGACGAAAGTTACGGAATGAGAGAGCAGAGAAACTAGATCAAAGGGCGGGGAAGGAATTAATAGAGTTACTATTTTTGGATCGAATTCGGAGCGGATTTTATCATTATTTGCACTCGCTTTATATCCACTTCAAGTTTTGAAATCAAGACCCATGCTTGTCGGCGACTCAAAGCAAGTCGGATAGAACCCTCTCCAAGCTACCGAGTAAATTGCAGACCCTATAAGCTTCTTCTCGTTGATATATAATATATTATGAGCAAAAATCTAATTCTACTATTAAAATATTTGAGCTCTGGGTTTTGACTCCGCCCTAGAGTTCGGCTCCAATTTAGCATAGGGGTGGCAACCATAATAGTCAAATTTGTAAGGCTTGTTTGAATCTATTTTGGATCGGACTAAATTATTGGCCTAACAAAAGGGTCAAAGTTAGATCTAGATTTTGGATCTCTTGGATTGTATCTGACCCATGTTTATTTGGTCCAACCCGACGGCCACCTAAATATTGTTCAACTTAAGCTGTCCAAGAGATGAAGAGACCAAGTCGGATACTCTTTGTAGAGCATGGCACTTCATGTTCCCACTTCCCGAAATTACGCGTGAAAACGTGGAGCCTCTCAACCACTCCGAACTGGATTTTCCTCCCATTCCCCACCCTATTTCCTAATACAGCGCATGTACCAACTACTACAATGGGAACTCTTCCATTTCCACTCCACCCCAGCTTCGACTCTAGTTTTCTCATTTTTTTCCAACCTTCACCTCTCAAAATGTCTCAAATCCACCCTCTTTTTCTTTTCTAGTAAGATAGCTCCACCTTTTATTAGCTCTAATTTATCTCCTTATAAAAAATATAGCCCACTGTGCTCCTATTCCTCTCTTATACCCAATTAAAAATCGTAAAAATTAGAAAACCTCCAACTAATCTAGACTCCTATTGTTTCCTTCCATTTCTCTCTCACCTCATCTCTTAGAATGCACATGCATTCCGTATGCTAGAGACCAATAGACATGGGAAAAAAAGCAAAGAAGCCCGTGCATGCTAGTCTCCAGGGCCTTGTCTCCAACTTATGGTGGGTCCTACACATATATCACATAGATTTTTATATAAGCACCCAAAATCTATCCAGTGCATAGTTGATATGAGATAAAATATATGCTCATATAGATTCTTACATACTTCCATCGTCTAAGCTTTGGCATCCTTGCTAGGTTAAGGATACAAATCCATTCAGATCTAATCCCAAGCCCAAATAGACTCGTATTGCAGTGTTTCCTAATCCATATAGATCAGATCCACTCTAATATCATTTGTTACAGTCTAGGACTTTATCCAAAATGGATAACCAGAATGTATTATTTGAATTCTTTGGCTCTATGTGAGTATCTAATATTTACTCAGTGTATAGACAATATGGGAATAAACATATGTTCGTATGGATCATCATAACCTATTAGCAAGAAAAGAGCCAATACTCTAATGGAAAAAATACAAATCCTAATACATGTTAAGTTATAAAAAAGAAATCATGCCCTTATATTGCACATGCAAATTACACAATGCATGCCAAACTCTAATTACATGTAATGAATAATATGGTGGATAGATTGTTGTAGCATATGATCTTCTGTATAATCTTGCTAAAAAGATAAAACTTATTTTAGAATTGGATTTTTTTTGCACATATATTCCTACAAATATTGCTTCCTATGATTGTCCGTGAGGATGCTTGATTTAAATTTCTCTTTAAAACATTACTATTTGCATGTATAATATACACCCTCAAATCATCATTGCAATAGTATCTTTTTCATTAAATTTTTGGCCGTAGTGTTAACAAATAATAGTTTAAATCATAAATATGCACTTTTACCTGAAAAGAAGGTATTTTTAGTACAAATCACTCATTTTCTTCTCATTTGTATTAAGGTCACAACTGTTATTGATCCTTTCATTTTCATTACCTTGTTTTTTCTTAGTAAAAGGTCTTTATTGTTATAATTGCGTCCATACATGATATGGACCTTACTATTGTTTTCCTTCTCCATCAATTCCACATAGAATGAAGATGGGACTTGTACAAGAGGTCCGGGGTTGACAATTTCATTTCATAAAATTAAGCTATTTTTTTTTCAAAAAAGTAAAATGAATCTAAATGAATGAAGATAGAAAAATAAAAAAAAGGGTGCTTTCAAGTGCCATCTCATTGTTGTAAGCGTTTTATATAAAAAAAATTTGTACATTAATCATAAAACTTGCTACTCAGGGAATTTTAAAATCACCAAATTGAACATGATATGAGGTGTTCATAAAAAAAAAAACATGACAGAGGTGAAAACACATCCATTGGATGGTCTTAAACAACAATATCCTCTGGGAATATAATGTAAGAAAACCCGCCAAGCAGAGTTGGGAGAATAAAAGCAAAAATTCCTTGCGTTTATTTTATCTAAAAAACATGTTTTGTCTTAATTTCTTTGATTTTTTAATTAAAAAAATAAAAAAAAGCAGGTCGAAGGAAGTCAAGGTGATTGCTGCTTAATCAACCTTCTTAACTGGAATTCTCACCCAAAGTAGTTCACGAAATGACATCGTTTGTTTTTTTTTAAAGATTTTCGAAGAACTATGTCCGGCCGGTCCGGAGCGAGAGCCGGCTACGACTTTTAAAATTCTACCCAAGTCCCGTCAGAGAAAGACCCTCTCATCCCATTGAAAAAATCTCTCTTTAGCCCAACTCCATCCATCCAAACCTCCTCAAGTTGTTAATAACACAGACTTTTCGTAAGATTTATAACAGCTTTATCGAGACGTAATTTAGGAAAACTACTATTAAGCAATGCTCGACACAGTTCCAGCAACATGACTATATATATATCTCTTCCCCTCCTTCCTCCCTCTCTTCCTAAAAAGAAGCCTCACACATCAAAGGATGATGAAGCTGAATGATTTCAAGCCTCTCATCTGTTTCCTTCTCGGAGCATTCGCCGCCGCCGCATGCATACTATCATACCTGTCGATGCAACAACCTGGAGGGATAGAAGGGCTACGAGTCTGGGGGTTCGGAGCTGAGGTAACTGAGGTATATATGCACCTCTCTTTTTGCACCATTAACAGCTGCACCACTACCTTCTAGTTGTTCTTTTGTTTGGCTTTACTTCTCTAATGCTTTCTCTTGGAACTCGTTTTTACTCTCGATAGGTTTATTTGTTATATACTTAGTCTCCTTCTCCCCCTTCTGTCTCCTCCCACCTTGCTGCTTCTGCCTTTCTGATGTTTAATAAAGTTTCTTTTAGCGCTTAGGACCATCAAAGACTCAAAAAAATTATGTTATGTAATTATATGATAAATATTATTAAGAAGGGAGCTAATTTGGGCCCAATTCATTCATTCTTCCAAATCAACAATTGTTCAAGAAGCATAGGCACTGCGAAATGAAGTTGATGAGATGAAGCAGGCATCTAATTTTGCAGTCTGAAAGAAAAGGTTCCTATTACTCATGGGAATATTTTTTGAAAAGAATCTCATATCCCTGAAATTTTGGTCAATATCCTCTCCATTATTTCATGACTTCTCATCTACTACTCTTAGCCACAGCAATCCAAAATCTTGGTCCATGCCGGCCCAGATATTAGTGGCACCAAGTCTTTGGCACATGCCTTTCGTGCTCGTCAGCCAAGATGAGGTTGACAGAATGGTACTTATCTAGTTTGGCAATGACTAGTTCCCTCCTTATCTGGCCAAAAACTTTGCAACAGTTTGCAGTAGGGAGGAAATGATGGATATAATCCCATAACTTGAGCCAACTGTCTGAAATTTGGATCCTAATACTGTCTTTGATTAATTTTACTAAATGGATCTGCATATAACAATAAAATATTAACAAGACAAAATATTCTGAATTTTGATTTGTTATCATTTATTGGATTAAGATAAAGACCATGAAAAACTACATGAGTTTCTCTAAAGTCATAGTTGTTGGATCTATTGATCGAAATATAAGTCACGAAAACAAAATTATTACGGTGAAACATTCCGGTTAATATCAATAATGAAAAATTGCTGCACTAACATAGTTGTTTTCTTTTATCCAAATTTTATGTCCAATCCTCTTTAACTTATCCAACATGGAGTGATTAAGATTGAACCATGGATTTACATATAATCAGTCAGTTATCCATGATTTTTTTTCAAAAAGGACAGTGTGGATCATGTTCTCAAACATGAAACTGCCTCCACTGCTATGCACCTTCGTGCCACCAGGAAGATAGGTTGGATTGATGTAGGAAGCATCCACGAGAATTCTCAACAGTTGTTCTGTTTGTCATTGTGACTCAAGACCTTGTTCTCTGGCTGTTTTCTGTTGAACCTCGAGATCTTCGATGCATTTCTGCAAGTAGACGATGGCATCGGTCAGGGGCTCAAAGCCTTGCACAGGCTTTGTATATCATTCTTTTACAGCATCCTCTCGCCTGTCTTCTTCCACCATCTGATCCATAAAAATTTTGGCGTGTTAGAAGTCTTACATGTATTAAAGTATACTCCATCCTGGATAATCATGTAGGGAAAAAAAATTCAGTGGTTTTCATCAACTTCCTATGGAACTTGGGCCTAACAAGTTTATAGTTTAGAACCAAGGATTTGTCTGAAGCAGTTCAAATTCAACTTGAATACCAAGACACTTGCTAGTTATTTTTGGCGATCAGCTTTAATGACCTAGCAAATTTTATTAACTAATCAGCAAGATAAGCTCGCTTTTAAGATATTCAAGTACATATCTCTGTCCTAATAGTGGCACAACTACTTTGGACTGACAGTTCTAAATCTGTCTGGTTTGCCAAAAGTCTAACTTCTACTAAGAAAAAGCACCAAGATAACCATTCTTAACAGGTTTTTTTTTCTTTTGGTGGATTCTTTGTTGAAGCTTCCCCAAGATATATATATATATATATATCAAAGTTACTTCACCATCTAGCTAGAATAAATAATTAAGATGCTGCTAATCTGTACCTTCCTATCAAAATTTCTGATTTCATATTGACTAAATTTTCACTTGTGCCAGCAAACTGTGGACTATGAAGGTTTGGGCAGGGTGTTGAAGGATGCTGCGATGAATGATAGCACAGTCATACTAACCACACTTAATGAAGCATGGGCGGAGCCGAATTCTATCCTCGATCTTTTTCTTGAGAGTTTCCATATTGGTGAACAAACAGAGCAACTTCTAAAGAATTTGGTTATTGTAGCCATGGATCCAAAGGCATTTGACCGATGCCGGACAAAGCACCCTCATTGCTATTACCTCAACATTAAAGGCATGAATTTTGCTGCTGAGAAGAGATTCATGACCCGAGACTACCTGGAGATGATGTGGAGGCGGCTTGATTTCCTAAGAACTGTTTTGGAGCTGAGACACAACTTCCTTTTCACGGTATGTCGCATAAAATCTTCTGCTTTTTTTTTCTTTTTTGCGCTGAGTTTCTACCAGTGACAAGCACTATCATATATGGTAGTCTTTTGTTACTCTAATCTTATCCTCAATTTCAAATTAACTGTTAATGACTTTCAAAGACAGTTCAAAGGGTTTTCATTCTTCTCTTAAAGAACATCTAGATGAGATGCATAATTGGAAAATGATACCATGCGATCATCTATGATATTGGTATAAGGACCTAAATGCTGCATTTGATTACATTTCTTTCTTGGACAAAACAATGGCATGCATTCTTGATGCTTTTTTTTTAAATAAATAGTGCACATATGTTGTAAAATCATTTTAAAGAACAAAAATATGAGTTCCTAAGTAAACCTCTTCCATGTACGTGGTCATCTTTTTTAACATGATCTACTTTTGGCTGGCAGGACATGGATATTATGTGGTTCAGAAGTCCTTTCCAACACTTCTCTGGCAATTCTAATTTCATGATAGCTAGTGATTCTTTCAATGGAAATTCTTCTGATCTACACAATTATCCCAATAACGGATTTGTCTATGTGAAATCTTGTGAACAAACAATTGAATTTTACAAGTATTGGTACTTGGCTCGGAAACTGTATCCAGGCGATCATGAACAAACGGTATTAAACAAAATGAAAAAAGACAGCAATTTTTTCACCAAGTTCCAACTAGAGATAAAATTTCTCGACACAGCTTATTTTGGTGGGTTTTGTCAACCTAGCAAGAATCTAAACAAGGTTTGTACAATGCATGCAAACTGCTGCGTTGGTATGGCAAATAAACTCTATGACCTGAGAATTCTTCTTGAGGACTGGAAAAACTACACAGCTCAACCAGCAGAAGAGAAAGAACAGGGAGGGTTCACTTGGAGAGTTCCAATTAAATGTAAGCATTAATAGCAAATCCAGGGGTCTTGCATCGGGTGGCGTTGCTCCTACGAAATGTAACTAGTGAGCATTTTTATTCGTTTGTTGCAGATTATTGTTTCTTAATTCTCCAAGCTCCATAACAACATTCATGTAACAGAAGGAAAAACTTTCCAAGTGAAAGATGTTTCCAATAATTTGTAAGCCTATCCGCTCTATACCTTTTGATAGCTTACTAAGATGAACTGTTCACCTTATCATTTGATTATTCTTCTACACAAATAAACCATGTTGTACTTCACTTAAATGCCATCTGCAGTGAGTTATCCAATTCTCATTACCAGCATTCCTCTAGACAATGTCAGATACCGACGACACCTTTTCACAAAATGCCTTCTAACTCTAGTGTTACAAAAAGTAACAAGAGACACAATGTCCGGAAGCTTAGTCACAAGCTTAGGATTTTGGAATGATTCATGAAAGATGAAAAGATTTGAAATCAGGAACATTGTAAAGGTTTGAATTTCAGAAAAAAATAGTACAATAAAAATCGGAAGATTTTAGAATATGTAATAGCCTGGGAGAACTAAAACAAAGGAAGCAGCAGGGCGAAACATCACGGACTCATTTGGTTCGTGGGAAGATTTTTTTCTCATCGGAATATTTTTTCTGGAAAGCTGATCTATAAGAATATGATGCTTGAAAAAATGATTTTGGTATGTTTGATTGATCATGGAAAAGTGGTATATTTCAGAGTAGCTTATGTTTGGTTTTGGTTTCTTGAAGAAATTGTGTGAAATATCTATTATATCCTTAATAAAGAAAAATACTCTGTCCATGAATTTTAATAGCTTAAGGATAGTTTTAGAAAAAAAATCCAAATTCCAAATTCGTGAGAAAGTAACTTTCTCATCTCTCTTATGTGTTTTTCTTTCTCATGAAACATGAAAATCGTATTTTTATGAGAATGCTACATTTCCATCCCTCTTCTTTGAAAACTCTAACCAAACAAGAGGTTTTTTTTTTTTTTTTTTATTTTCTTGTTGACCACACTTTCCTTTCTTCTTTTTCTACGAACCAAACAAGTCCTAGAGGCCATTAAACTGCGATTCATGGCAAAGGGCAGAAAGTTACTTGGTCACTGACTCTAGCAATCTATAAAAAGATTTCTTTCCCTCTTCCTAGGGCATCATCCGAGAGCTCTTCCAAAAAAAAAAAAAAAAATCCGTGAGAGGATGATGGGGACATCAGAGCCCTTCATCCAGATGATTCTGAGCCCCCGGATTGAGTCAGACCCGTTTATTTGCATATTTATTTTATTATTTTATTTCTGGGCTTATTTGCATTCTAGGGTTTATTTGTGGTTTATTTTATTTCTGGGCTTATTTGCATTTTAGAGCTTATTTGTGTTATTTGTGGGTTTATTAGGATTTATTTTTGTGTAAGGGGGTTTATGCAAATTGTGTATTTGGGCCCTATATATAGGGAACTATTTTCATGATTAGGGTTTAATGAAGAATTAAGAATTTTCTTCCCCCACGTTTTCCTCTCCTTTCTCCTCCTCCCTTCTCCTTCTTCTCTTCTTCTTCCTCCTTCTCTTCCCCTCTTCTTCTGCTTCCATTTTAAATTTGGTTCGGCATCAACTTGGTATCAGAGCCTCGGCTTTGCCCCTGTGCCAAAGCCTCGGATCCCTACACAGCATCTTTCTCCGTTGCTGCCACTTGAATCGTCACCCACGCCCGCTGCACAACCTCACCCCACCACCTCCACCTCCGTCTTTATCCTTTTGATTTCCCACTGCCCGCTAGCACACGCCTCCTTCATCAGGCCTTCCCCCTCCCCCCCCCCAAAAAAAAAAAATCCTTTCTTCCCTCTCTCGGTTCTCACACAAGGAACAGGGGGAAAATCCCTTCGCCAGGTCCACCCCACCTGTCGTCACACCCGTGCCCACCGCCGCCGCCAGTCGCCGCCAGCAGCGCTGAGCCACCGTCGGACATTCTCGCCGCCGCCGCTGCCTAGTGAAGGCCCGAGCCCGCCGTCGGAGGAGCCATATCCCACCACCCGTCGCTCCCACGGCCGCCTTCACCCCGCGCACAACGCCAGCAGCGCCACCAGCTCGCCCGCGCCGCCCACAGCCGACCCGTGGCAAACCCGGGAACGCCAGCCATCCCCCACTGCAGGTCACGGAGCCGCAGCCGTGACTGCCGACGCGTCACCGGAAGCGCCGCCGGCCGGAGCCCGTGACCGGCCCCGCCCGCCGCCATAGGTCCTGGAGCCCCGGCCACCGCCATCGCCGTGAAGATCGGAGCTTTCTCCCGAAACTATCGGGAGGTTGAAGAAAACGAACCTAACGGGTAAGATCCAAACCCGTTACCCGTTTCTCTGCTAGCCCGGATCCATTCCAAAAAAAAAAAAAAAATACACGTGCCTTGCATGTGAGGAACTAACGGGTTATCGGAGCGGTTCACGCCCGACAACCCGAATCCGACCGGATCCAAGGTTTTAACAACACACGTGATCTCACGTGTCTAAAAAAAAAGAGGAAAAAAAAGAAAAAAAAAGGAAAAAAAATTACCTCTGTAACTGTTCATCTTCAACCTCCGCCCACGCTGTGAACCGCGCCGCCGTCGTTGCCGAGTCGCGTCATCACCAAGCCGCAGCTGCCCAATCGCCGCCCACCCGACGAGCAGCGCCGCCGCACCGGCCAGTCGTCCCCGCTGCCCCTCCGTCGCCGCAGCGCCGCCAAGCCGTGCGCCTCCTTCTCCGTGGCCGACCGCAGTGCCGCTCCACCGCTTTAGCGCCACCTCCGCCGGGCCCTCTGCCGAGCTTTCCCTCCGAACGCCGCCTTCCCCAAGCAGACCGCCCGCAGCGCTTCTTCGTGCCCTCCGAGCACGCCGCCATCGAACCACCGAGCCGCCCCACCTCTGTGCTTCTTTCTCGGCGCCGAGATCCATCCCCCTGCCTCTGCTTCGCTGCCCTCGCCGCTTCTCGCCGCTTTCGCTCTCGCCCCAACCCGCGTCCGGCTTCCTTTGTCCCTCTCCTCCCCCACTTCCGCCGCCCCCGCCCCGCTCCCCTTTCCCCTCCCTTCTTCTCTGATCAAAACCCCTCTTCCCTTCAAACTCCCACGGGCCGACTCCAAGGGGGTTTCATCAGGCCCCACACCCACACACTCGCCCGCCCCTTCCTCAACCTTCGGGCCAACAAGTGTCAGGTCCGCGCCACCACCGTAAGCATAATCCACCCCACCCCCCCTTCATCAGGCCATCACAAAAAAGTATTCGGCCCATTCCTCCCCATCAGACCCAGCCTGAAAACCACCCTTTTCTTCGCAATCGGGCCACTGTCGCCTGGCACGCCACTCCTTTTCAGAGCCGCTGAGTATAGGCCTACTAGTTAGAATTATTCAAGTCTGCAAATTGCTGAAGTCAAATTCGGTCCGCCAATTGAAGAGCCTACCAGCTGCATTCGTCCCTGATCGTCGCCCCAGTCCACAAGCACACGATTTTGGTCGACTACTTCACGACAGGTGATAGGTTTCTACTTTTTCTGGCTTGTTCATTTAATTATGTTCTAGTTCTCTTGCATGATAGCCATATTCTTGAAAATTTATATTGTTGTCAAAATTCAGAACATTAAACCTTTTACTTCCGAACCCGTCCTATTACCCTTTAAATCTTAACATTAAATTAGCACACCCTAGTAACAGGACGTTTCTCAACATTATTCGATCAGATTACTTTAGGATCAGAACAACTGTACTACTTGATTGCAATCTAATTTCTTAAATTGAATAATCTTAATCCTTAATTCTGAATAACCGAAGTAAAAAATCAGCAACATTTAAACTTTAAGTTATTCTTGTGAAAACTTGCTGATCTCTGAAATCATAATAGATTGCATTAGTAGGTTGTCCTGCATCAAATTTGATCTTGCATCATATTTATTAGGGTTTCATTAGTGACACTGCATTTTACATCATCACCCAGTGTCATCATTGCATGCCAACCTGTAGTGATATGGAGTACTATCTCAATCAACCTAAAACCCCTGTAGCTACCATGAATTCCGATATTTTGAGGTCTCTCTTAGAACAGATCGTTGCTATGCGGACTGGATACAAGGAATTCAAACAAGAGATCCGTGAGCTCGTGCAAAATTCTAGGACCCCTAAATCGCCAACCCCTATTACAGCCCAACCTAAAATCGGTTTGGTCGCACCACCTGTAGTCCTTCCCCACTCTCCTAGGCACCAAACCCAATACTCTAGGTGTCAACAATTCGGCCATATAGCGCCCCAATGTTCCACTAAGACCTACCCGATTACTGAACCAGAAGTTAGGAACCAAGAGGCCGAATATGTCGAAGAAGTCTATGAACCAAATATAGAAGACTATGAAGAAGACTTTGAAGACGAACCTACAGAATTAGACTTTGTCCAAAATGATTTCCAAAGGAAGACTATTGATCTAAGTACAACCAAGCCACTTCACATCACTACTGTGGAAGAGGTAGTGACAGATATTGAGAGCAAGTCACCTGAATTGGCACTTGTAGCTAAAAATACCCATGCGGAGTCCAACCTTTAACATTCCCCAGTAGTAGTTTCTCTTCTAGAGGAGTTTCATGATGCACTCCCTGATGATCTTCCAGATGCACTTTCTCCAATGCGTGATATCCAACGCGCAATCGATCTAGTTCCCGGAGCATCTCTGTCCAACCTTCCACATCATAGGCTCAGACCGAATGTATATGCTAGGACCTGGAATTTAATGTTACCGACAGTTGAGTGTGCATGTAATAGTTCGGTTAACAAGTCCATAGGTATGAGTCCATTCGAATTGGTGCATGATTACAAACCTAGGCAACCCATAGACCTATTTTTCATGTCTCATCAGTATAGAGTCTTTGAGTCTGCACAATCAATTGCATCACATCCACATTCATTGCATCAAGAAATCAGCAATTGTAGTCACTTTAATAACTTTAAATATAAATTTCTTGCTGATTTACATAGACGTTATAAAGAGTTAAGTAAAAAATATTACATCATGATAAGAATTAGGCTTGAACGATTTTCTTCAGATACGTTTAAGAAATTGCAAACTTGTAGTGCAGAACCGTTCAAAATCTTAAAGAAAATCAATTCGAATGCATATGTTGTGGATCTTCCTGATGACTATGGGATTAGTGCGACATTTAATATTGAAGATTTTGGTCCCATACAAAAGATAATATTCATGCCTTCTGACCCCTTTATTGATATACCTGCCCATGTTGGACACCCTGACCTATTACCTGCTGTTGAGCTACCACTTCCCCAAAGTTCATGCACGCAGAGAACAAATAGAACATATATTGGATGAGCAGGTTATTTCAACCAGGAACGGTGATTACCAACATTACCTTGTTCGGTGGAAAGGTCGATCAAGTCTGATGTGACGTGAATTTCCAGAGCACAGTTGCAGCGCCTTGACCCCGATCTTCTGGAGCAGTACGACAGCCGGCCAGACCTGTACTCGACGGGGTCGAGTTTTTCTCACCCGGGAGGAGTTGATGGGGACATCAGAGCCCTTCATCCAGATGATCCTGAGCCCCCGGATTGAGTCAGACCCATTTATTTGCATATTTATTTTATTATTTTATTTCTGGGCTTATTTGCATTCTAGGGTTTATTTGTGGTTTATTTTATTTCTGGGCTTATTTGCATTTTAGAGCTTATTTGTGGTTTATTTGTGTTATTTGTGGGTTTATTAGGATTTATTTTTGTGTAAGGGGGTTTATGCAAATTGTGTATTTGGGCCCTATATATAGGGAACTATTTCATGATTAGGGTTTAATGAAGAATTAAGAATTTTCTTCCCCCGCGTTTTCCTCTCCTTTCTCCTCCTCCCTTCTCCTTCTTCTCTTCTTCTTCCTCCTTCTCTTCCCCTCTTCTTCTGCTTCCATTTTAAATTTGGTTCGGCATCAGAGGAGCTGTTACATTCAAGAATTCCTAGTCATTAGGACTCTAAATAATTTCTGTTATTTTCTGTTTAAATCTTCCTGATTTCTAGATATTCGTGTTAACTATTTTCTGATTTTGTAGTTGAGTTGAATTAGCAGTCAACTAGTTGTTAAGATTTTTCCTATTTTGTTGGGAACTTTGATTGTATTGTGGCCTATTTAAAAGGGAAGAGAATAATAACAAGCACGCTTATCTTTTCGCAGTGCTTTGGTGTTTTCATTGGAGGTTTTAGTTCCCTCGAAGTAACCAGAGTATTTTATCTTGTTTCATCTTTTTGGGGCTTTCTTTACAATCCTTCAAAAATAGGTAAAGGAAATCCTTCCTCAGCCAGCCAGTACATACCAAAGTGGTATCAGAGCCTGGCCATGGATCAAAGAGTGAGAAGCTAGAAAAGTCCATGGAGTCACTTTCAACTGGACAGAGGGAAATCTGCAACCAAATGATGGAGATGCTTGGCAACCTTAGTGCTCGTATGGACTAGCTGGTGAGTCAATCCACAAATGAAGTTGCTGGGAATTCCATGCGAATTCATGAGGAGCATTCCAATTGTCACGCCCCCGCCTTCGCGGGGCACGTGCGGCACCTAGTGCCTACGTGGGGGCTACATGAGGGGGGAACACGGGGCTTTCCTGCCAGATATTGTCCGATTTTGGGGCTTCACGCAAACGTTCTTCACCCCTTTCCGATTTTTGTTTTCCTTCCAAAACGCGTCTGCAGGATTAGGAGACACCTGCCTCATATGCCCAGGCTCTGAAACGAGTCTTTCCGATGTGAGACTATTGGGCCTCACACCCTTCCCACCATCGGATAAGAGCTATCCTCGGCTCTGATACCAAATGTCACGCCCCCGCCTGCGCGGGGCACGTGCGGCACCTAGTGCCCATGTGGGGGCCACATGAGGGGGGAACACGGGGCTCCCCCGCCAGATATTGTCCGGCTTCAGGGCTTCACGCAAGCGTCCTTCACCCCTTCCCGATTTTGTTTTTCTTCCAAAACGTATCTGCAGGATTAGGAGATACCCGCCTCATATATACAGGCTCTGAAACGAGTCTTTCCGATGTGGGACTATTGGACCTCACACCAATAGTGGTGGTGGCTTTCAACATAAGAATTCTATCAGTTCGTTCTTGCCAAAAATAGTGAGGTTAGACTTTCCCTGCTTCAATGGAGCAAAAGACCTGACGAGTTGGGTGTGTAGAGCTGAACAATTCTTTCAAATTCATGAGATACCAAGTGCCGATCGAGTCTCTCTAGCATCTTTTCATCTTGAAGGTGAGGCACAACTTTGGTGCCAATTGCTTAAACAAGAGATGGTGGTTATCACTTGGGAACAGTTCAAAGAGGGGCTTCATTCCGGCTATGGTCCTAATCAGTTCTTTGATTTCTTTGGAGAGCTCGCTAAATTACGGCAAACTAGTACGATAGCAGAATATCAAACTAGTTTTGAGAAGTTGCTTGCTAAAGTTGGGCCTATGCCACAAAATAGACAGGTGAGCCGCTTTGTTAGTGGCCTATGTGATGTGATTCGCACTAATGTGCAGGCTAACAGACCCACCACCCACTACCAAAAACACACGTATAGTGACGGAGATTTCCGTCACTGGAGCTCCCGTCACTGCATTAGTTACAAAAACATGCGTCACTGAATTCTCAGTGACGGCGGCGATTCCTGTCGCTAAACTCTGGGACAGAACCACCATCACTAAACCGTTACAAATCAAAGAATTAAATATTTAAGAAATTACGTATTTTCTGTCACTAACCAGTCACTGAGTTAGTGACGAAGGTAACGTGGTCACTGATTTTGTCACAGAATTCGGTCACAAGTTTGGTCACTGATCAATCACAACCTTCAGTGACAGATTTAGTCGTCACAGACCTGGTCACAAGTTATGTCACTAAATTTGTCATTAATCCCGTCGTTGACCTAGCGACAAAGTTACCGTCACTACTTTGTCACAACTTACTGAGCAAAATCAATTTTTAGTAACCAAAATCCTGTCACTAAGTTTATGGTTGCTCGTCACAATACTTGGTAAACAATTCAGTAACCAAATTTGGTCACTGGTCATATTCTAATAACTCGGTACATTTGGTACATTGATTGGCTTATAATAATAATAATAATAATAATAATAATAATAATAATATCATAATAGCAAAGTGTTGCTGGGGGTCCAAATCGAGAACGATTAGCACAGCGGTGTGAACGGGGTTCCCTTTGAATTGCTTTGGTTGCGCTCCACCTTCCGCCGGGAAACCTGCAAGCAAGCCTCGCACCACCACTGGGGTAGTGGGGGCCCTCCGACGATCAAGTTAGAGGGAATCGAAGGAGAAGGAGAGGTAGCAGGTAAGATGATGCTATGGAGAATCTTGCTTACCTTCTCCCTTCCCCCCCAGCCCCATATATATCAGGCTGGGGGGTTTTTCTGGGGATTGGTCATCGTGTGGCACGATGGGGTTGCCACTGACGTGGCCGTTACAGGGCGTCGTGGGGCAGCGCCGGGTACGGCCATGGCAGGGCGTAGTGGAGCTCCGCTTTGTACGGTTGTTACAGGGGGTCGTGGGGCAGCGCCGGATTCGGCCGTTGCAGGGAGTAGTGGAGCAGGGGCCGCGGCGTGCCTCAGGAGAATAGTCTGTTGTTGTCAAGAGATTGCCGACCCGAGGTCGGATTGCTGGATCCAGGGGGCAGCCGACTCGGGGTCGGACTGCGGAGCCGAAGATATCCGACCCGAGGTCGGATTGCTGGATCAAGGGGCAGCCGACTCGGGGTTGGGCTGCGGATCCGAAGATATCCGACCCGAGGTCGGATTGCTGGATCAAGGGGCAGCCGTAGTCTTCCTGGGCGCGCGTGCCGGTCACGTGGGGCATGGTGGCTAAGTTCCCCCGTAACAGTAGCCCCCCACTTCCGAGCCTGGAACCAGGAGGGGAACGGGTGAAGGGAGTGATGCTTCGAGATTGCCGCCATCCCTCGGAAAGGCGCGCGCGCTCCGAGCTCCCCGCTCTTTTTTTATGGCGTATGGCGGTTGTCGCTGATCTGGCGGTCTGCGGATTTCGGCGGACATCCTTCCTTAATGGCGTCGATTCGCCTTTGGGGCGAGAACGATCCTTCGGTAGCCAGGCGTCCTCTGGCGTCACCCGCCTTTCTGCCTATTTAACCGGGGGCCCTCTCCCGTCCGCCTTTCTCTTCACAGGCATCCTCGAGTTTCTCCCTTGTGCTGTTGCCGTTGCCGATCCAGGGGTTCCTCCAAGCTGACCCTCTGTACTTTTCCTTTGTTCTTTTCTTTGTATGTTGGCGTTTTACCATGTTGTATGGGTCTCGGCCCTGATGCAACGAGAGTTAATGCAAACAAAGTGTTTCTTCATTTCACTTTCGTCCTTCCTCTTTTTTAACTCTTGGTAGCGTCTCGCCGACTCCTGACTCTTGAAGTTCCTCCGGCACTAGGCCAGGCATCCGAGGGTTAGGCCTCAGGAAATCCTTCCGGCGCTAGGCCAGGCATCCGAGGGTTAGGCCTCAGAAAATTCTTCCGGCGCTAGGCCAGGCATCCGAGGGTTAGGCCTCAGAAAATTCTTCCGGCGCAAGGCCAGGCATCCGAGGGTTAGGCCTCAGGAAATTCTTCCGGCGCTAGGCCAGGCATCCGAGGGTTAGGCCTCAGAAAATTCTTCCGGCGCTAGGCCAGGCATCTGAGGGTTAGGCCTCAGGAAATTCTTCCGGCGCTAGGCCAGGCATCCGAGGGTTAGGCCTCAGGAAATTCCTCCGGCGCTAGGCCAGGCATCCGAGGGTTAGGCCTCAGGAAATTCCGCTCATTGGTCGGCCAAGGCTGGCGCAAGCCGAGGCGACCGATCGGGGCTTCAGGCTAGTCTGCTCCCGGGATGATCATCAGGTTAGCCTGGCATCCGAGGACTGAGCCTCGGGGAATTCCGCTCGTTGGTCGGCCAAGGCTGGCGCAAGCTGAGGTAACCGGTCGGGGCTTCAGGCTAGTCTGCTCCCGGGATGATCATCGGGTTAGCCTGGCATCCGAGGGCCGAGCCTCGGGGAATTCCGCTCGTTGGTCGGCCAAGGCTGGCGCAAGCCGAGGCGACCGGTCGGGGCTTCAGGCTAGTCTGCTCCCGGGATGATCATCGGGTTAGCCTGGCATCCGAGGGCCGAGCCTCGGGGAATTCCGCTCGTTGGTCGGCCAAGGCTGGCGCAAGCCGAGGCGACCGGTCGGGGCTTCAGGCTAGTCTGCTCCCGGGATGATCATCGGGTTTGCCTGGCATCCGAGGGCCGAGCCTCGGGGAATTCCGCTCGTTGGTCGGCCAAGGCTGGCGCAAGCCGAGGCGACCGGTCGGGGCTTCAGGCTAGTCTGCTCCCGGGATGATCATCGGGTTAGCCTGGCATCCGAGGGCCGAGCCTCGGAGAATTCCGCTCGTTGGTCGGCCAAGGCTGGCGCAAGCCGAGGCGACCGGTCGGGGCTTCAGGCTAGTCTGCTCTCGGGATGATCATCGGGTTAGCCTGGCATCCGAGGGCCGAGCCTCGGGGAATTCCGCTCGTTGGTCGGCCAAGGCTGGCGCAAGCCGAGGCGACCGGTCGGGGCTTCAGGCTAGTCTGCTCCCGGGATGATCATCGGGTTAGCCTGGCATCCGAGGGCCGAGCCTCGGGGAATTCCGCTCGTTGATCGGCCAAGGCTGGCGCAAGCCGAGGCGACCGGTCGGGGCTTCAGGCTAGTCTGCTCTCGGGATGATCATCGGGTTAGCCTGGCATCCGAGGACTGAGCCTCGGGGAATTCCGCTCGTTGGTCGGCCAAGGCTGGCGCAAGCCGAGGCGACCGGTCGGGGCTTCAGGCTAGTCTGCTCCCGGGATGATCATCGGGTTAGCCTGGCATCCGAGGGCCGAGCCTCGGGGAATTCCGCTCGTTGGTCGGCCAAGGCTGGCGCAAGCCGAGGCGACCGGTCGGGGCTTCAGGCTAGTCTGCTCCCGGGATGATCATCGGGTTAGCCGGGCATCCGAGGGCCGAGCCTCGGGGAATTCCGCTCGTTGATCGGTCAAGGCTGGCGCAAGCCGAGGCGACCGGTCGGGGCTTCAGGCTAGTCTGCTCCCGGGATGATCATCGGGTTAGCCTGGCATCCGAGGACTGAGCCTCGGGGAATTCCGCTCGTTGGTCGCGCGCCTATCACTTGCCGCTCGACGGGGTTTCTCCGTGGCCAGCTGCGATCGTATTTCTCCTCCTCTCGACGCGTCGCCTGGGGAACACCAGAAGGCTATTAAATGCTAATTGAGGCGTTACCTGGGAAATCGGATCGGCCAGTTGCTGCTTGCGAGGAGTGCCAGTTAAGCGGCCGCGATACGCGCGTTCTTCGAGGCGGATGCGGCCTGGGCGCGTGCGGAGATACGTGTGCCGTGGGATACACGCCGCCCGGAGTGTCCTGCATGAAGAATGCAATTAAGGAGAACGACGCTTAGGAGGTCGTGGGAGGATACGCCTCGAGAGCCGGAACGGCTCCGGATTCGATGCGCCCGCATTTATTGGAGCCACCCGCATCGGAACGACCGGGGGGCCACAGTTTGGCTATAAATATAAGTGCAGGTGCGGTGGAGCCTGCCAAGCCGGAGCTGTTCAGGTTGCCATGGATCGCGGACCTCCTCTCCGGTGCGTGGCTGGGAAGCCCCTGCCGGAAGAACGGGAGGTGCGCCCCTCGCGACTTCCGCCAACTAGCCGTTTCATCTGGGATCAACGGGGAGATTCTCTCCGGTGGAACTCCGCTCTAGGCGTTTCATCCGGGATCACATCCCCCCTCTTTTCCGTCCCACCTCCCGATTGAGCTCTGCGCCAGACGCTTCATCCGGGATCGCGCCTCCTCGCGCTCTTCTCCCTTGTATTCCTTCCCTCCCCTTCTCTTGGGGAGGGCCGGAATATCCTTTGGAGGTGGCGTTCCTCTAGGAGCAGTGTGAACTCCTCCTTCGTCCACTTCTTCTTCGTCCGCGCCGGCTCTTCGTCTTTTGCGTGAGGCGTCGATGGCGCCTCCGGGGAGAAGCACCCACACCCGGTGGGATTGCAGCTGCTTCGGGTGGAGGGTTCGGGATCCCGGATCTTCAACTCTACGGAGTCCCCACCTCTTCCTTACTTTCTTTACTCCCCAATCCCCCTCTGGGAATTCTTTGTAATCACACGAACACGCCATTGCGACCAGGAATTATTGAAATGAAAAGGACTATACATTTTTTGAACTGTCTTTCTGGCTTTGTCTTTCTACTGGTAATACACCCGTAGGTTAGCGGAATTCCAGCTCCTTGGAATTTCTCGACCATCTAGGGCCTCCAACTGGTAGGAGCCAGGTCGGTTTACCCAGCGAACCCTATACGGGCCTTCCCAATTTGGCACCAGCTTCCCACCTTCCGCGGGTTGAGATGCTTTGGCTCGCCTTAGCACCAGATCTCCGATTCTAAAAAGTTTTGGTCGGACCTTGGAGTTATAATATCGGGCCACCCTCCGCTGATACATCGCCATCCGAACCTGCGCCATTTCCCTCGCTTCTTCCAAGAGGTCCAAGTTTCCTCGGAGTTGCTCCGAATTGGCCTCGGGTCGGTGCGTAGCCACCCGGGGCGAGGGAAGTCCGAGCTCCACGGGGACAACCGCTTCCGTGCCATAGGTTAGGCTGAAAGGCGTCTCCCCGGTAGGGGTCCGATGCGTGGTCCGATACGCCCAAAGGACGTTCTCGAGTTCTTCGACCCAAGCTTGCCCCGTCCGACCGATTCGCGCCTTAATTTCTTGGAGGATTGTCCGGTTTGTCACCTCGGCCTCACCGTTGGTTTGGGGATGCGACACAGATGTGAACCGATGCTCGATCCCGAATTTCTCGCAGAAGTCACGGAAATGCTTGTTGTCGAACTGTCGATCATTATCCGAGATGAGGACCCGGGGTACCCCAAATCGGACAATGATGTTTTTCTTCACGAACTTCCGGACTTGCGCCTCCGTGATAGTGGCCAGTGGCTCTGCCTCCACCCACTTGGTGAAGTAGTCGATTGCAACAATCAAGAATTTTCGCTGGGCGGAAGCGACGGGGAATGGTCCGAGGATATCCATTCCCCACTGTGCGAAGGGCCAGGGTGCGGTGATTGGTGCCAAGGGGACAGAAGGGACTCTCTGGACGTTGGCGTGGCGCTGGCAGGCGCCGCATTTCCGTACGTGATCCTTTGAGTCCTCCAACAAGGTAGGCCAATAATAGCCTTGCCTCATGATCTTGTGCGCCAAGGACCTAGCCCCCGAGTGCGATCCGCAGACGCCCTCATGGACTTCGCCGAGGACGTAGGCCGCCTCCGAGGGGCGGAGGCACCTTAAGAGGGGGGCGGTAAACGAGGTCCGATACAGCCTCCCTTCATAGAGTACGTAGTGGGCAGACTTCTTGACGAGTCGCCGAGCTTGATCTTCGTCTTCAGGGAGGATCCCTTCGGCGAGGTAGGCGACGAGCGGGTCCATCCAAGACGGCTCCGGATCAATCGCCATCAACGCTCCAGCCTCGCCGATGCTCGGGGCATCCAGGGTCTCCAGGTAGATTGCCCTCGACAAGTTGTGCACCTCTGCGCCCACCAAGCGGGACAACCTGTCGGCCCTGGCATTTTCACTTCTGGGGACTTGCTGGATGTCCACACTGCCGAGGTCGGGAATGAGTGCTTGCACCTTCCGGACGTAGTTCTGCATGGTCGGGCTCCGGGCCTCGAACTCCCCACGGACCTGCCCGACCACCAGCTGGGAGTCGGTGAAGACCTTCAAACGCCGGATGCCGAGCTCCCCGGTGAGTTTGAGTCCTGCGACTAGGGCCTCGTATTCCGCCTCGTTGTTGGTAACTGGAAATCCAAACCTCAAGGCATACTCGGCTATCACTCCATCAGGACTGGTAAGGACCAGCCCGGCCCCTCCACCCTCGGGGTTCGACGACCCATCGATGTGAAGCGTCCAGGTCGGGAGGTCGAGGCTGGGCGTTTCCGGCGGTCTAGGTTCTACCTCCTGCACCGTGCACTCAGCGAGGAAGTCCGCGAGCACCTGGGCCTTGATGGCGGGTCGAGGCGGTAGCGGATGTCGAACTCACCGAGTTCTACTGCCCACTTCACCAGCCGTCCCGCATTCTCGGGGTTGCTGAGGATCTGTCGTAACGGTTGATCAGTTAAGAGGGTGACAGAATGGGCCTGAAAATAGGGGCGGAGCCTCCTGGTCGCGGTCAGCAGCGCGAAGGCGATCTTTTCGGCCTTCGTATACCGCGTCTCGGCGTCCCGTAGGACCCGGCTGATGTAGTACACAGGCTTCTGGAGCTTTGCCTCTTTCCGAACCAGCACCGCACTGACCGCGGTTGGGGAGACCGCCAGATAGAGGTAGAGCATCTCCCCTTCTTGCGGCTTGGACAGTAGGGGAGGAGACGCCAGGTATTCCTTGAGCTGGTTGAATGCTGCTTGACATTCGGCCGTCCAGAGGAAGTCTTTTGGGCGTTTTAACACCTTGAAGAATGGTTGGCAGCGTTCGGCCGATTTTGCCACAAATCGTCCGAGCGCGGCGACCCTTCCAGCGAGCTCCTGAACTTCCTTTACTTTGGTCGGAGGGGACATACCTTGGATGGCCTTGATTTTGTCCGGGTTGGCTTCGATACCCCGTTGGTTGACAATGAAACCAAGGAACCTCCCGGCCGAAGCGCCAAAGGCGCACTTCGCTGGGTTCAGCTTCATGCGAAACTTCCGTAAGGTGGTGAAAGTCTCCTCCAGATCCACGATGTGCTGGTCTGCCTGGTGGCTCTTCACCAGCATATCATCCACGTATACCTCCATGTTCCGGCCGATTTGCTCTTTGAAGATTTTGTTGACGAGGCGCTGGTAAGTGGCGCCAGCGTTCTTCAGACCGAAGGGCATTACCTTGTAGCAGTACAGCCTCCGGTCCGTTATAAAGGCAGTTTTCTCCTCGTCCTGTGGGCCATCATTATCTGGTTGTAACCGGAGAAGGCGTCCATGAAAGACAGCAGCTGATATCCGGAAGTCGCGTCGACCAGTTGGTCTATCCGCGGAAGCGGGAAGCTATCCTTAGGGCACGCCTTGTTCAGGTCGGTATAGTCGACGCACATCCTCCACTTTCCGCTCGCCTTCCGGACAAGTACAACATTTGCCAGCCACTCGGAATAACTCACCTCCCTTATGAATCCTGCCTCCAAGAGTTTGTCTACCTCCTGGTCGACCATCCGGATCCGATCCGGGGCACAGTGTCTCTTCTTCTGCTTCACTGGCCGGTGGGTCGGGTCGACGTTGAGGGCGTGAGAAATGACCTCCGGGTCGATCCCAGGTACATCGGCCGCCGACCAGGCAAATACATCGGCATTGGCTCGGAGGAATTCCACCAACCGGGCCCGAGCTCCCGGGTCGAGATTGGCGCCGACCCGGACGACCCGGTCCCGGCGGCCTTCCTCGAGGGGAACTTCGACCACACCCTCGGCCGGCTCCCCCTGCCGCAAGGCCACCTCGTCTCTGGCATCAAGGGACTCGACGCTTAGGGCTTCTGCGGGCTTCTTCCCTTTGAGGGTCGCTAGGAAACATTGCCGTGCGGTCGGTTGGTCGCCTCCGACCTCCCCGATCCCGACCGTCGTGGGGAACCGCATGAGCAAGTGGTACGTAGAGACCACCGCGCGAAGGGCGTTCAGTCCGGGTCGTCCGAGGATAGCGTTGTAGGCCGAGGGAACACGGACGACCAAGAACCCGAGTCGCACCGTGGCTTCTGCGGGTGCGACGCCCGCAGTCACAGGCAGCTCAACGACACCTTCCGCCGGGACAGCGTCACCGGTGAATCCTATGAGGGGGGTGGATATTTTGTGCAACAATTGTCTGGACAAGCCCATCTTTTGGAAAGCCTCGTAAAACAAGATATCAGCTGAGCTTCCACTATCCACAAGAACACGCCTTACATCATAGTTTGCCATAGTGAGGGAGATCACCATGGCGTCATCATGGGGGGTCTGAACCCCCTTTACATCCTCATCACAAAAGGTGATTACATTGCCGACCCTCTGCCTCTTTGCGACGGCCGCCCCTGACGCTTCCGTCGATCCCCATGAGTTCCTCACGGGCCGGGGGCAGCCCCCAGTGATAGTGTGGATCACGCCCGCAACGGGTCGATTCTGCTCCCGAGGCTCCGGAGGGGCCGGGTCGGCCGGACGCGGGTCTGCGGGGGGACGTCGGTCGCTCACATATCGACCGAGACGCCCCCGGCGGATGAGAGCCTCGATCTCGTCCCGAAGCTGGAAGCAGTCCCCCGTGTCGTGGCCGTGGTCTCGGTGGTACTCACAGTACGCCCGGGAGGGCCTCTTCCCAGGGATCCTCCGCATCTGTCTCGGGGCCGGGAGGTCCTCCCGCCCCTTGATCTCCATAAGGATCTGGGCCCGGGGGGTTAGGAGAGGGGTGTACCGGTGAAAACGTCGGGGCGGAGAACGAGGGCGTGGGGCGCCGTGGTTCTTCGCCGGCGACGGACTTCTGCGCCGACGCTGAGGCGTCGGGCTCCTCCTCTGGCGTGCCTCTTTCCGCCTTTTCTACCCAAGCTTTTGAGGGATCTCGGCGGCCTCCTTGCTCCGGTGGGCGGCCGCCTCCTCGGCGTCCGCATACTGGTTCGCCCGGGACAACAGCTCTGGGAAGCTCCGCGGCAGGCGTTTGTCCAGGGAGAAGGTGAGTCTGCCCTTCCGGAAGCCACGCTTCAGGGCTGAAAGAGCTACCTCCTGACTCAGGTTCCGGACCTCCAGCGTAGCCCTGTTGAAGCGGGTAAGATAATCCCGCAGGCTTTCTCCCTCGTTTTGCCGGACATCAAAGAGGGAGTCGGAGACCAGTCGCCGCCGGCTACTGACGGCGAAATGAGTGATGAAGAGGCGAGTGAACTGGTCGAAGGACCGGATTGAGTCAGCCTCCAGCCCGGCGAACCATGCCCTCGCCGGGCCACGGAGGGTTGCCGGGAAAGCCTTGCAGAGAAGGGGATCTGATGCTCCGTGGAGGAGCATAAGGGTCCTGAAACTCTCGACGTGATCCCGCGGATCCGCCGCCCTGTCATAGGGCTCGATCGCCAGCATTTTGAACCCCGACGGATTCGGGGTCCGCAGGATCCTCGAGGCGAGCGCCGGCTGGGAGGAGATCTCTAAGTCGGCGAAGGGATCTTTGGAATGTCCCTTCAGGACCTGGAGTTGTCGGTGGAGATCGTCCACCCGCCGGTCCAGGGAGCGCGACCGGTGGGTGGGAGACAAGGAGCGGCGAGAGGGGGACCGACTGGAGCGCGGGTTCCTCGAGGACTGGGGGGTCTGGGAACGCGCCCGGGCCCGCCTCTCGTACCCCGCGCAGCTCCGGTGGGAAGGTCCCGGCAGAATGGAGCGTGCTCGAGAATCCTCCTCGCGCCGGCGCTCCTCCCCATGGGAGAGGAAAGAGCGCGGGTTGAGGAGGACAGGCGAACGCTCAGGCAGCAGCGGCTCCTGAGCCCGCTGCGGCGCCCGGGACATCGCACCCTGCAGATTCTGCACCGCCTCCGCGAGGGTGCGAACCTGCTGGGTTAGCTGGTCGAACTGGGCGGCTTCGACCATCTGAATGGGCGGTGGGGCGGTGGAGTGTTGCTGAGAGCGTGTTGGAGATGCAGCGGCCTCCCGGCCAGTGGAGCGAGAGGCCCCGCGACCGGAAGCATTGGAAGCTCCACGACCACCTCGCCATGCCATTACGATCGCTCTGAGATCCGGGCCCTTCCTCTAGCGCCAACTGTTGCTGGGGGTCCAAACCGAGAACGATTGGCACAGCGGTGTGAACGGGGTTCCCTTTGAATTGCTTTGGTTGCGCTCCACCTTCCGCCGGGAAACCTGCAAGCAAGCCTCGCACCACCACTGGGGTAGTGGGGGCCCTCCGACGATCAAGTTAGAGGAAATCGAAGGAGGAGGAGAGGTAGCAGGTAAGATGATGCTATGGAGAATCTTGCTTACCTTCCCCCTTCCCCCCCAGCCCCATATATATCAGGCTGGGGGGTTTTTCTGGGGATTGGTCATCGTGTGGCACGATGGGGTTGCCACTGACGTGGCCGTTACAGGGCGTCGTGGGGCAGCGCCGGGTACGACCATGGCAGGGCGTAGTGGAGCTCCGCTTCGTACGGTTGTTACAGGGGATCGTGGGGCAGCGCCGGATTCGGCCGTTGCAGGGAGTAGTGGAACAGGGGGCCGCGGCGTGCCTCAGGAGAACAGTCTGTTATTGTCAAGAGATTGCCGACCCGAGGTCGGATTGCTGGATCCAGGGGGCAGCCGACTCGGGGTCGGACTGCGGAGCCGAAGATATCCGACCCGAGGTCGGATTGCTGGATCAAGGGGCAGCCGACTCGGGGTCGGGCTGCGGATCCGAAGATATCCGACCCGAGGTCGGATTGCTGGATCAAGGGGCAGCCGTAGTCTTCCTGGGCGCGCGTGCCGGTCACGTGGGGCATGGTGGCTAAGTTCCCCCGTAACACAAAGGCATTCAATATTACGCAAAAGTCATTTAACATGTCATTCAAAATAGGCATCAACATGTTTTAAATCCATCAAAATCAAAGTCCAAAAGTATGTCATAGAGATCAACAGAGATTTCATTCCTCCTAGGAATGCAAAAATCCATCATCTAAGGCAAAAGCAATCATAATAAAGCATGATCGGAGAACCAGAATCACCATTACTCTCCTGATCTGCATGCCTTGGTCCAAAGCCAATCTCTTCTCTCATCTTTTGAAGAACCTCCTCTTGCCATTTTTTTTTTGTGCTCAAGAATACCTAGAAGGTCTTCATGTGTGTGCAGCTCTGGAGCTTGACTTGTAGAGGTGGAAGAGGATGATGATTGCCCAATAATTTCAGTAAAATTCTCCAGGGGACTAAAGCTATAGACATGGCCATGAGTTGGAACACCAGTTGCCTCAAACCACAAGTCATAATCACGTGGTGGAGCATTTGAGGTGAAAGCATCACCATATTTTTTAGAGTATTCAGCTGAATACTTTGTCTGCCAGTTGATTTGAAAGAAGAGAAAAACATTATGGTGGATCAAACAAGAGATAAATATGAGCAAGCTCAATAATATTTATGAATTATAAAAAAATTATACATACCATGACGGCTTCACTTCTCTTATCCACATGTCCTCCTATGCCTTGCTTTGTCTTATGCATCCGATTAAAAGATTCAACTATTGTTGGCTCCCTACCGAACTTTATTTTCAACAAAAGAGAAAAGAAAAAATTCATTAACATATAATGGGCTTGTTGCTGGGGGTCCAAACCGAGAACGATTGGCACAGCGGTGTGAACGGGGTTCCCTTTGAATTGCTTTGGTTGCGCTCCACCTTCCGCCGGGAAACCTGCAAGCAAGCCTCGCACCACCACTGGGGTAGTGGGGGCTCTCCGACGATCAAGTTAGAGGGAATCGAAGGAGAAGGAGAGGTAGCAGGTAAGATGATGCTATGGAGAATCTTGCTTGCCCTCCCCCTTCCCCCCCAGCCCCATATATATCAGGCTGGGGGGTTTTTCTGGGGATTGGTCATCGTGTGGCACGATGGGGTTGCCACTGACATGGCCGTTACAGGGCGTCGTGGGGCAGCGCCGGGTACGGCCATGGCAGGGCGTAGTGGAGCTCCGCTTCGTACGGTTGTTACAGGGGATCGTGGGGCAGCGCCGGATTCGGCCGTTGCAGGGAGTAGTGGAGCAGGGGGCCGCGGCGTGCCTCAGGAGAACAGTCTGTTGTTGTCAAGAGATTGCCGACCCGAGGTCGGATTGCTGGATCAAGGGGCAACCGACTCGGGGTCGGACTGCTGGATCAAGGGGCAGCCGACTCGGGGTCGGACTGCGGAGCCGAAGATATCCGACCCGAGGTCGGATTGCTGGATCAAGGGGCAGCCGACTCGGGGTCGGACTGCGGAGCCGAAGATATCCGACCCGAGGTCGGATTGCTGGATCAAGGGGCAGCCGTAGTCTTCCTGGGCGCGCGTGCCGGTCACGTGGGGCATGGTGGCTAAGTTCTCCCGTAACAGTAGCCCCCCACTTCCGAGCCTGGAACAAGGAGGGGAACGGGTGAAGGGAGTGATGCTTCGAGATTGCCGCCATCCCTCGGAAAGGCGCGCGCGCTCCGAGCTCCCCGCCCCCTTTTTTTTATGGCGTATGGCGGTTGTCGCTGATCTGGCGGTCTGCGGATTTCGGCGGACATCCTTCCTTAATGGCGTCGATTCGCCTTTGGGGCGAGAACGATCCTTCGGTAGCCAGGCGTCCTCTGGCGTCACCGAGGCGTCACCCGCCTTTCTGCCTATTTAACCGGGGGCCCTCCCCCGTCCGCCTTTCTCTTCACAGGCATCCTCGAGTTTCTCCCTTGTGCTGTTGCCGTTGCCGTCGGACTGTTCGTTCGCTCCTCCTTTGACGCTATCGGAGCCGTTCTTCCTTCCCTTCCGGTGAGTTGCCCCACTCTTCAATTTAGGGCTCTCCGTACTTTCTCCTTTCGTATTAGTGTACCCCAGTCGTTCCGGTCCCTTCTCCCCTCTTGACCCCGTCCTGACCGTAGATTCTCTGGCCGTTAGGGATGGACGAAGTAAGAGCGGACCGCATTCAGTCGGAGCTGGTCCCCGAAGACCTAGATAGGTTCGTGGCCCGGTACCACCTTCCCGAAGCCTGCAACGTTACGCTCCCGGGGCCTGAGGAGAGAATGTCCCATCCTCCTCCAGGGAAGGTCGCCATTAATGAGGACATCCTTCGGGCTGGGTTCCGCTTTCCCCCCTCGGACTTAGTCGTGCAGGTGCTTCGAGGTTTAAGAGTGGCGCCGACGCAATTGGTGCCAAACTCATGGCGTACCCTGACGGCCTTCCAGGTTCTCTGCCGCATGCACGAGGTTCCCGCCACCCTGAATGTCTTTTGGGAATGCTACGGCCTGAACGGCCACCCCCGGGACAGAGGGTGGTGGTGCTTTGCGGCGCGGCGAGGGTGCGGCCTCGTCAAGGAGGCTCCTTCCTCCATTCATGGCTGGAAGGAGCGTTTCTTTTTCATCGACGTAGATCCCTCTTGGGGAATCGGGACAACCTGGGAGACGCCGATGAAGTCCCTGATCGGCCTATCGAGGTTGTCAAGGGAGGAGTCCGATGGCGTCGCCGTTTTGAGGGGGTTGGTTGCTGAGGGCCAGCTCCCCCCGGTGGCTCGCCTTATTTCCGAGGATGCCTTGGTGAACGTCGGTCTGAGCTCGGTGGTACTCACAGTACGCCCGGGAGGGCCTCTTCCCAGGGATCCTCCGCATCTGTCTCGGGGCCGGGAGGTCCTCCCGCCCCTTGATCTCCATAAGGATCTGGGCCCGGGGGGTTAGGAGAGGGGTGTACCGGTGAAAAGTCGGGGCGGAGAACGAGGGCGTGGGGCGCCGTGGTTCTTCGCCGGCGACGGGCTTCTGCGCCGACGCTGAGGCGTCGGGCTCCTCCTCTGGCGTGCCTCTTTCCGCCTTTTCTTCCCAAGCTTTTGAGGGATCTCGGCGGCCTCCTTGCTCCGGTGGGCGGCCGCCTCCTCGGCGTCCGCATACTGGTTCGCCCGGGACAACAGCTCTGGGAAGCTCCGCGGCAGGCGTTTGTCCAGGGAGAAGGTGAGTCTGCCCTTCCGGAAGCCACGCTTCAGGGCTGAAAGAGCTACCTCCTGACTCAGGTTCCGGACCTCCAGCGTAGCCCTGTTGAAGCGGGTAAGATAATCCCGCAGGTTTTCTCCCTCGTTTTGCCGGACATCAAAGAGGGAGTCGGAGACCAGTCGCTGCCGGCTACTGACGGCGAAATGAGTGATGAAGAGGCGAGTGAACTGGTCGAAGGACCGGATTGAGTCAGCCTCCAGCCCGGCGAACCATGCCCTCGCCGGGCCACGGAGGGTTGCCGGGAAAGCCTTGCAGAGAAGGGGATCTGATGCTCCGTGGAGGAGCATAAGGGTCCTGAAACTCTCGACGTGATCCCGCGGATCCGCCGCCCCGTCATAGGGCTCGATCGCCGGCATTTTGAACCCCGGCGGATTCGAGGTCCGCAGGATCCTCGAGGCGAGCGCCGGCTGGGAGGAGATCTCTAAGTCGGCGAAGGGATCTTTGGAATGTCCCTTCAGGACCTGGAGTTGTCGGTGGAGATCGTCCACCCGCCGGTCCAGGGAGCGCGACCGGTGGGTGGGAGACAAGGAGCGGCGAGAGGGGGACCGACTGGAGCGCGGGTTCCTCGAGGACTGAGGGGTCTGGGAACGCGCCCGAGCCCGCCTCTCGTACCCCGCGCAGCTCCGGTGGGAAGGTCCCGGCAGAATGGAGCGTGCTCGAGAATCCTCCTCGCGCCGGCGCTCCTCCCCATGGGAGAGGAAAGAGCGCGGGTTGAGGAGGACAGGCGAACGCTCAGGCAGCAGCGGCTCCTGAGCCCGCTGCGGCGCCCGGGACATCGCACCCTGCAGATTCTGCACCGCCTCCGCGAGGGTGCGAACCTGCTGGGTTAGCTGGTCGAACTGGGCGGCTTCGACCATCTGAATGGGCGGTGGGGCGGTGGAGTGTTGCTGAGAGCGTGTTGGAGATGCAGCGGCCTCCCGGCCAGTGGCGCGAGAGGCCCCGCGACCGGAAGCATTGGAAGCTCCACGACCACCTCGCCGTGCCATTACGATCGCTCTGAGATCCGAGCCCTTCCTCTAGCGCCAACTGTTGCTGGGGGTCCAAACCGAGAACGATTGGCACAGCGGTGTGAACGGGGTTCCCTTTGAATTGCTTTGGTTGCGCTCCACCTTCCGCCGGGAAACCTGCAAGCAAGCCTCGCACCACCACTGGGGTAGTGGGGGCCCTCCGACGATCAAGTTAGAGGAAATCGAAGGAGAAGGAGAGGTAGCAGGTAAGATGATGCTATGGAGAATCTTGCTTGCCCTCCCCCTTCCCCCCAGCCCCATATATATCAGGCTGGGGGGTTTTTCTGGGGATTGGTCATCGTGTGGCACGATGGGGTTGCCACTGACATGGCCGTTACAGGGCGTCGTGGGGCAGCGCCGGGTACGGCCATGGCAGGGCGTAGTGGAGCTCCGCTTCGTACGGTTGTTACAGGGGATCGTGGGGCAGCGCCGGATTCGGCCGTTGCAGGGAGTAGTGGAGCAGGGGGCCGCGGCGTGCCTCAGGAGAACAGTCTGTTGTTGTCAAGAGATTGCCGACCCGAGGTCGGATTGCTGGATCAAGGGGCAACCGACTCGGGGTCGGACTGCTGGATCAAGGGGCAGCCGACTCGAGGTCGGGCTGCGGAGCCGAAGATATCCGACCCGAGGTCGGATTGCTGGATCAAGGGGCAGCCGACTTGGGTCGGACTGCAGAGCCGAAGATATCCGACCCGAGGTCGGATTGCTGGATCAAGGGGCAGCCGACTCGGGGTCGGACTGCGGAGCCGAAGATATCCGACCCGAGGTCGGATTGCTGGATCAAGGGGCAGCCGTAGTCTTCCTGGGCGCGCGTGCCGGTCACGTAGGGCATGGTGGCTAAGTTCCCCCGTAACAGGGCTGATTTGAGATGATTGAACAATAATATGAAAATTATTATATAAATCTAATTGAATAAAGATGTGTACCAGTCATTCGTCATGATTGACAAATGTGATTGATCCTCCACAATATTTAGAGATGCTACCATTCTTCATGGTGTTTATATTTTTTTTGTTGGCTTCTGATTTCTTCTTCCATTCTGGGGAAATCCAAATATCAACTAGTTTATTCCAATTTTCTCTAGAGATCCAATTAGGGGGTTTATCATGGGCTCTATTTAAATCTTCTTATTGCCCAAGGTGACAAGCCAAGAGAGGGGGGGGGGGGGGGGGTGAATTGGTTTTTCTTGATTTTCGATTCCTTAATTATGTTAATTGATGAGTGAGTAATTTAGTTAATATAGATTAAGTGCAAATAGTGAAGTTAGAACAATACACAATACAAACAACAAGAAGTATAGTGGTTTGGTGCTCTCTTATGCACCTACGTCCACTCCCAAGCGACCCCTTGGGAATTCACTATAATTCCGCGGATTACAGTTAGATTGTTTTTCGGGCTCACAATCCAAAAATCCTTACACTTGGTTTTCCGGGATCACCAAAAACCTATGTTGGTTTTACGGGCTCACCAACAAACCTTCACCGTTGGTTTTACGGGTTCACCAACAAACCTACACCGTTGGTTTTACGGGCTCACCAACAAACCTTACAAGATTGTTAAGAAGAAGAAGAAGGTTGAAACTCCTAGATGAGCAGATATAACAATTATAAGCTACAAAGAAGAGTTAGAATATAGTTATCGCTTTGATAAGACTCTTCTCTTATTTGTCAAAGAATGCTTCACTCTTCAAGGATTGGTGGAGCTCTTAATGCCTCTTTTGATCTGCTCAACTACTTCCTTTTGACTCTTGAATGAAGCACCTCGATGAAGAATACTAAGGCTTTGTCTTTCTTGAGTAAACTTTGATTTTCATGCAAAGGATCACTTGTTCTGATGAATAGTGTCATTATAAATACTTTCCTACATGTTTAGGTTACTCCCCATTGGTTAGATTTGAAAAACTATCCATTACTAGCCGTTGGGAGGTCAAAAAGTACTTCTGCAGAACTAGCCGTTATGCTTCTGCCCGTGCTGGGGTCGACCCAAACTTTCCTGGGGTCGACTCAAACCATTGTTCATCATACTTGGGGTCGACTCAACTTCCACTGGGGTCGACCCAACTTTCACTGGGGTCGACTCCTGCTACAGTGGGGTCGGCCCTCTCAGGAATCACAGAACCTTGTATTTCAGCTGTTTTTCATTGGGGTCGACTCAACTCTTTTTGGGGTCGACTCAAGCTACAGTGGGGTCGACTCAAGTTCCATTGGGGTCGACCCTCTCAGGGATTCCAGAGACACAGTTTTGAATGACATAGCCTTGGGGTCGACTCATGTACACTTGGGGTCAACTCCATTGGGGTCGAGTCAAGCATTTCTGGGGTCGGCTCCATCTGGGGTCGGCTCAAAGAAAGTTGGGGTCGGCTCTCTCAGTAAATTCCAGAGACTTATTTTCTTGAGGCTTGAAGCTGGGGTCGACTCAAGGTTCTTTGGGGTCGGCTCCGTTCTTGGGGTCGGCTCCGTTCTTGGGGTCGACTCAAGCATACTTGGGGTCGACTCCACTACTGTTCATCCGTGCCATTTTCGCAGAGGTGTGCCTGATAGTTTCATGATGTGCCGGGGTTGACTCCACCTATGTTGGGGTCGACTCATTCCACACTTTGCTGCATCTTAAGGTTAGACTCATCCATACAATCAATGGAATATATTTCAAGCAATTTTGAATGTATGCCATGGTAGTGCTACATACTCTTAACAATGAGAATTACTATTTTGCCCTTAAGAGTACATTTCACTTGAAACTTTGCTGAATTAGAATTTAGAATTCTCTATTCCTTTTCTATTACAAATTTTATCTCATTATTAATCATTGAAAGGCATCTTGATCTCATTCTTCTAATGTATCGAGAGTGTCGAACTCAATAATGATGTATCATGTTAACTTGTAGTACCTAATTAGATATTTCCTCAATGGTTGTGTTAATCATCAAAATAACACTATCATCCGCACTTCTTTTGATTCCACAAGTTTTTGGCTTTTGACCCTTCCTAATGAGGTTGTCAACCATCGTTGACAATGCTTGTTCCAAACTTAATACACATGATGCAATTGTCCTGGAAGAATTATGTGTATCTCCTAACAATATATAGGTCGCAAGTAATCAGACTTACTAATTGGCATGTGTAACAAGGGCAAAAGTTAATGATAAGAAATATAAATTAATTACATCACCTCAAACTTGTTTCACATTCCAACTTTAGCATGTGCAGGGACTTCCCTCCATGACAACCAAGGACCATTGAAAAATTAGCACATGATAGCAACAGCTTTAAACTAAATACTTTAAATGCAACAAACACATAAATATTAGTGATGGAAGAAAGTGATATTTTCATACATTCCTCTTGTGCACCTAACAATCACTTTTCCATTTGCATCAACAAGGGCTTTAAGGGTTGGCTCTCGGCCATTGCTCTGTCTTGGATCAGCCCCAAGTTCATCATTCATCCGATCCTCATTCATTGTATCCTCATGATTTTGCACTGCACCATTCATCTCATCATTTATTTCTTCATCTGTATCCACCTCTTCATCCATGTCCTCATCAAGGATGTAGTTGTCATCATCATGACATTCCTCCACATGCTCAAGCAACCTAGGAGGTTGAGGAGGAACTTGAGTAGCAGCTCGAGATTGAGTAGCAGCAGCCAGTACTAAAGCTGCTTTTCCATTACCTATTGGTTTTCCTTTTCTCTTGGCCATAGCTACACAACAATAAAAAATTATAGTTATTTTTCAATATGAATGTCAACAAATTCAATCAAAGTAAAGAGCAATCAGTGGACCTGTTGCTTTCCCTTTGCTCTTTTCCATGTCTGCACAATTATAATTTATAAGTCTAAAATTAGTTATATTAGCATTCATAAATATGCATGTTGTATTTTAATCTTCCTCGGCCTCATGCTCCTCTTCCTCGGTTTGTTCATCTTCAAAATCTTCTTCTTCATCCTCAAAGTCCTCTTCCATTTAAATAGCCGTCAACTCAATTTCTGTTGCATCAATTTCTTCTGCATCTCTATTAACACCAACCAAAATGTCTGGATCATCAAGCTCATCTGTCATCGAGATTGGGGTAGAAATCCTGTGGTTCTCTTCTTGATAAATGTTATGGGGGAATTTAGCCACCATGCCCCACGTGACCGGCACGCGCGCCCAGGAAGACTACGGCAGTCCCTTGATCCAGCAATCCGACCCCGAGTCGGATATCTTCGGCTCCGCAGCCCGACCCCGAGTCGGCTGCCCCTTGATCCAGCAATCCGACCCCGAGTCGGATATCTTCGGCTCCGCAGCCCGACCCCGAGTCGGCTGCCCCTTGATCCAGCAATCCGACCCCGAGTCGGATATCTTCGGCTCCGCAGCCCGACCCCGAGTCGGCTGCCCCTTGATCCAGCAATCCGACCCCGAGTCGGATATCTTCGGCTCCGCAGCCCGACCCCGAGTCGGCTGCCCCCTGATCCAGTCATCCGACCCCGAGTCGGCAATCTCCCGACAACGACAGGCTATTCCCCTGAGGCACACCGCGGCCCCCTGCTCCACTACTCCCTGCAACGGTCGCATCCGGCGCTGCTCCACGATCCCCTGCAACAGCCATACAAAGCGGAGCCCCACTACGCCCTGTCATGGCCGTACCCAGCGCTGCCCCACGACGCCCTGTAACGGCCATGCCAGTGGCAACTCCATCGTGCCACACGATGACCAACCCCCCAGAAAGACCCCCCAGCCTGGTATATATGCGGCTGGGGGGGAGAAGGGGGAGGGTGGGCAAAGGTTTTCCAGAGTATTCTCTTATCCGCTACTACTATCTCTCCTTCTCCTTCAATCTCCTCTGACTTGATCGTCGGAGGGCCCCCACTACCCCAGTGGTGGTGCGAGGCTTGCTTGCAGGTTTTCCGGTGGAAGGTGGAGCGCAATCAACCCAACTCCAAGGGAACCCCGTTCACACCGCTGTGCCAATCGTTCTCGGTTTGGACGGGCGCGGGCGGTCGGCGCGCGGGCGGGCGTGGGCGCGCTGGCTGGCGCGCGGGCGGGCGCGGGCGGTCGGCCTGCTGGGCGCACGGGCACTGTAGCACTGTAGCATGCGAGGTTCTTGGCCAAGAACCTCGCTGCACTGTAGCAATGGCAGGATTGGGCTGTGGCTTGGCTTCGGCGGGGCGGTGCGCGCGGCGGGTTCGGCCAAGGTTGGGCATGCTTGGCCATGGCTTGGGCATGCATGGGCACATGTTTGGCTTGGCCGAGGTTGGGCGTGCTTGGCCGTATGAAGGTGCTTGGCCAAGGCTTTCCAAGCAAAGTAGTTGGCCTTGGCTTGACCCCCCGTTGGCCTCCTTGTGGTCCGATGGCCCTCTTTGGTTGGCATGGCTACTTTGGCCCTCAGTTGGTGTGCGACTGTTGCTCCTCTTGCGGCGTGGCTTGCGGGGGTCCTCAACAACCTTCCCACCGGAGCTGCGCGGGGTACGAGAGGCGGGCCCGGGCGCATTCCCAGACCCCCCAGTCCTCGAGGAACCCGCGCTCCAGTCGGTCCCCCTCTCGCCGCTCCTTGTCTCCCACCCACCGGTCGCGCTCCCTGGATCGGCGGGTGGACGATCTCTACCGACAACTCCAGGTCCTGAAGGGCCATTCCAAAGATCCCTTCGCCGACTTGGAGATCTCCTCCCAGCCGGCGCTTGCCTCGAGGATCCTGCGGACCCCGAATCCGCCGGGTTTCAAAATGCCGGCGATCGAGCCCTATGACGGGGCGGCGGACCCTCGGGATCACGTCGAGAGTTTCAGGACCCTCATGCTCCTCCACGGAGCATCAGATCCCCTTCTCTGCAAAGCTTTCCCGGCAACCCTCCGTGGCCCGGCGAGGGCGTGGTTCGCCGGGCTGGAGGCTGACTCGATCCGGTCCTTCGACCAGTTCACTCGCCTCTTCATCACTCACTTCGCCGTCAGTAGCCGGCGGCGACTGGTCTCCGACTCCCTCTTTGATGTCCAGCAAAACGAGGGAGAGGGCCTGCGGGATTATCTTACCCGCTTCAACAAGGCTACGCTGGAGGTCCGGAACCTGAGTCAGGAGGTGGCCCTTTCAGCCCTGAAGCGTGGCTTCCGGAAGGGCAGACTCACCTTCTCCCTGGATAAACGCCTGCCACGGAGCTTCCCGGAGCTGTTGTCCCGGGCGAACCAGCATGCGGACGCCGAGGAGGCGGCCGCCCACCGGAGCAAGGAGGCCGCCGAGATCCCTCCAAAGCTTGGGAAGAAAAGGCGAAAAGAGGCACGCCAGAGGAGGAGCCCGACGCCCCAGCGTCGGTGCAGAAGCCCGTCGCCGGCGAGGAACCACGGCGCCCCGCGCCCTCGTTCTCCGCCTCGACGTTTCAACCGGTACACCCCTCTCCTGACTCCCCGGGCCCAGATCCTTATGGAGATCAAGGGGCGGGAGGATCTCCCGGCTCCGAGACAGATACGGAAGATCCCTGGGAAGAGGCCCTCTCGGATGTACTGTGAGTACCACCGAGACCACGGCCACGACACGGAGGACTGCTTCCAGCTTCGGGACGAGATCGAGGCTCTCATCCGTCGGGGGCGTCTCGGTCGATATGTGAGCGACCGACGTCCCCCCGCGGACCCGCGTCCGGCCGACCCGGCTCCTCCGGAGCCTCGGGAGCAGAATCGACCCGTTGCGGGCGTGATCCATACTATCACTGGGGGCTGCTCTCGGCCTGTGAGGAACGCAGGGGGCTCGGCGGAAGCATCAGGGATGGCCGTCGTAAAGAGGCAGAGGGTCGGCAATGTAATCACCTTTTCTGATGAGGATGTGAAGGGGGTTCAGACTCCCCACGATGACGCCATGGTGATCTCCCTCACTATGGCAAACTATGATGTATTGATAGTGGAAGCTCAGCTGATATTTTGTTTTACGAGGCCCCCCGGTCGTTCCGATGCGGGTGGCTCCATTAAAGGCGGGCGCACCGAATCCGGAGCCGTTCCGGCTCTCGAGGCGTATCCTCCCACGATCTCCTAAGAGTCGTTCTCCTTAATTGCATTCTTCATGCAGGACACTCAGGGCAGCATGTATCCCGCGGCCCACATATCTCCGCTCGCGCCCAGGCCGCATCCGCCTCGAAGAGCGCGCGTATCGCGGCCGCTTAACTGACACTCCTTGCAAGCAGCAACTGGCGATCCGATTTCCCAGGTAACGCTTCAATTAGCATTTAATACCCTTCTGGTGTTCCCCAGGCGACGCTTGGAGAAGAGGAGAAACACGATCGTAGCTGGCCACGGAGAAATCTCGTCGAGCGGCAAGCGACAGGCGCGTGACCAACGAGCGGAATTTTCCGAGGCTCGGCCCTCGGATACCAGGCTAACCCGATGATCATCCCGGGAGCAGACTAGCCTGAAGCCCCGACCGGTCGCCTCGGCTTGCGCCAGCCTTGGCCGACCAACGAGCGGAATTTTCCGAGGCTCGGCCCTCGGATGCCAGGCTAACCCGATGATCATCCCGGGAGCAGACTAGCCTGAAGCCCCGACCGGTCGCCTCGGCTTGCGCCAGCCTTGGCCGACCAACGAGCGGAATTTTCCGAGGCTCGGCCCTCGGATGCCAGGCTAACCCGATGATCATCCTGGGAGCAGACTAGCCTGAAGCCCCGACCGGTCGCCTCGGCTTGCGCCAGTCTTGGCCGACCAACGAGCGGAATTTTCCGAGGCTCGGCCCTCGGATGCCAGGCTAACCCGATGATCATCCTGGGAGCAGACTAGCCTGAAGCCCCGACCGGTCGCCTCGGCTTGCGCCAGCCTTGGCCGACCAACGAGCGGAATTTTCCGAGGCTCGGCCCTCGGATGCCAGGCTAACCCGATGATCATTCCGGGAGCAGACTAGCCTGAAGCCCCGACCGGTCGCCTCGGCTTGCGCCAGCCTTGGCCGACCAACGAGCGGAATTTCCCGAGGCTCGGCCCTCGGATGCCAGGCTAACCCGATGATCATCCCGGGAGCAGACTAGCCTGAAGCCCCGACCGGTCGCCTCGGCTTGCGCCAGCCTTGGCCGACCAACGAGCGGAATTTCCCGAGGCTCGGCCCTCGGATGCCAGGCTAACCCGATGATCATCCCGGGAGCAGACTAGCCTGAAGCCCCGACCGGTCGCCTCGGCTTGCGCCAGCCTTGGCCGACCAACGAGCGGAATTTTCCGAGGCTCGGCCCTCGGATGCCAGGCTAACCCGATGATCATCCGAGGAGCAGACTAGCCTGAAGCCCCGACCGGTCGCCTCGGCTTGCGCCAGCCTTGGCCGACCAACGAGCGGAATTTCTCGAGGCTCGGCCCTCGGATGCCAGGCTAACCCGATGATCATCCTGGGAGCAGACTAGCCTGAAGCCCCGACCGGTCGCCTCGGCTTGCGCCAGCCTTGGCCGACCAACGAGCGGAATTTTCCGAGGCTCGGCCCTCGGATGCCAGGCTAACCCGATGATCATTCCGGGAGCAGACTAGCCTGAAGCCCCGACCGGTCGCCTCGGCTTGCGCCAGCCTTGGCCGACCAACGAGCGGAATTTCCCGAGGCTCGGCCCTCGGATGCCAGGCTAACCCGATGATCATCCCGGGAGCAGACTAGCCTGAAGCCCCGACCGGTCGCCTCGGCTTGCGCCAGCCTTGGCCGACCAACGAGCGGAATTTCCCGAGGCTCGGCCCTCGGATGCCAGGCTAACCCGATGATCATCCCGGGAGCAGACTAGCCTGAAGCCCCGACCGGTCGCCTCGGCTTGCGCCAGCCTTGGCCGACCAACGAGTGGAATTTCCCGAGGCTCGGCCCTCGGATGCCGCTAACCCGATGATCATCCCGGGAGCAGACTAGCCTGAAGCCCCGACCGGTCGCCTCGGCTTGCGCCAGCCTTGGCCGACCAACGAGCGGAATTTCCCGAGGCTCGGCCCTCGGATGCCAGGCTAACCCGATGATCATCCCGGGAGCCGACTAGCCTGAAGCCCCGACCGGTCGCCTCGGCTTGCGCCGGCCTTGGCCGACTGACGAGCGGAATTTCCTGAGGCCTAACCCTCGGATGCCTGGCCTAGCGCCGGAAGAATTTCCTGAGGCCTAACCCTCGGATGCCTGGCCTAGCGCCGGAAGAATTTTCTGAGGCCTAACCCTCGGATGCCTGGCCTAGCGCCGGAAGAATTTTCTGAGGCCTAACCCTCGGATGCCTGGCCTAGCGCCGGAAGAATTTTCTGAGGCCTAACCCTCGGATGCCTGGCCTAGCGCCGGAAGAATTTCCTGAGGCCTAACCCTCGGATGCCTGACCTAGCGCCGGAAGAATTTTCTGAGGCCTAACCCTCGGATGCCTGGCCTAGTGCCGGAAGAATTTCCTGAGGCCTAACCCTCGGATGCCTGGCCTAGCGCCGGAAGAACTTCAAGAGTTAGGAGTCGGCGAGACGCTACCAAAAGTTAAAAAGAGGAAGGACGAAAGTGAAATGAAGAAACACTCTATTTGCATTAACTTTCATTGTTTCAGGGCCGAGACCCATACAACTCGGCAAAACGCCAACATACAAAGAAAAGGACAAAGAAAGGTACAGAGGGTCAGCTTGGAGGAACCCCTGGGTCGGGAACGCCGGGCACGTCCGCAAGGGGTAGGGAGGCAGTTGGAGAATCAGCAGGCAATGGCGCCGGAGGGGAGTCGAGGAGGGAGACCCCACTCAGGTCAATCCCGGGGTATTTGGCCGACACCCTTGCCAAGCCTTCATCGAAGCCTAAGACAAAGGAGTCGGACCCCGCGTCCGACATGTCACGGACGAACTCA